>NW_028318946.1:2060000-2105363 GCF_062004578.1 Staurois parvus
TCCTCTTTTCTTTCCTTTCCGTTCCCCTTTCCTTTTTTCTTTTCTTTTCTTTCCCCTTTCCTTTCCTTTCCCATTTCCTCCTTATTTCCTTTCCTTTCCCCTTTCCGTTTTTCCCTTCTCATTTCCTTTTTCCTTTCCTTTTCCTTTTCTTTCTTTTCCTTTCCTTTTTTTTCTTTCCTTTCCCCTTTCCTTTCCTTTTTCCTTTCCTTTCCCCTTTCCTTTCCTTTTTCCTTTCCTTTCCCCTTTCCTTTCCTTTTTCCTTTCCTTTCCCCTTTCCTTTCCTTTCCTTTCCCCTTTCCTTTCCTTTTTCCTTTCCTCTTTTCTTTCCCCTCTCCTTTCCTTTTTCCTTTATTTTCCTTTTTTTTCTTTCCTTTCCCCTTTCCTTCCCTCTTTCCTTTCCCCTTTCCTTTCCTTCCCTCTTTCCTTTCCCCTTTCCTTTCCGTTCCCCTTTCCTTTTTTCTTTTCTTTCCCCTTTGCTTTCCTTTCCCATTTCCTCTTTAGAGAGGGGTGGAAGGATCTGCGACCAGAAGAGAGAACGTTGTGGAGGAGAGAGGAATGGAAGGATATTGGACCAGGAGACAGAAAGTTTTGGCAAAGATAGGGATGGAAGGATTTGGGTCCAGAAGAGGAAAAGTTGTGGATGTAAAGAGGGATGGAAAGATATGGGACCAGAAGAAGGAATGTTGTGGAGGAGAGAGGGATGGAAGGATTTGGGACCATAAGAGGGAACATTGTGGAGGAGAGAGAGGGATGGAAGGATTTGGGAGCAGAAGAGGGAAAGTTGTGAAGGAGAGAGGGATGGAAGGATCTGGGACCAGAAGAGGGAACGTTGTGGAGGAGAGAGGGATGGAAGGATCTGGGACCAGAAGAGGGATATTTGTGGAGGAGAGAGAGATGGAAGGATCTTGCACCAGAAGACAGAAAGTTTTGGCGAAGATAGGGATGGAAGGATCTGGGACCAGAAGAGGAAAAGTTGTCAAGGAGAAAGGGATGGAAGGATTTGGGACCAGAAGACGGAATGTTGTGGAGTAAAAAAGGAAGGAAGGATATGGGACCAGAAGAAGGAATGTTGTGGAGGAGAGAGGGATGGAAGGATTTGGGACCAGAAGAGGGAATGTTGTGGAGGAGAGAGGGATGGAAGGATATGGGACCAGAAGAAGGAATGTTGTGGAGGAGAGAGGGATGGAAGGATTAGGGACCAGAAGAGGGAAAGTTGTAGAGTAAAGAGGGATGGAAGGATATACCAGAAGAGGGAACGTTGTGGAGGAGAGAGAGATGGAAGAATCTGGGACTAGAAGACGGACAGTTGTGAAGGAGAGAGGGATGGAAGGATATGGGACCAGAAGAGGGAAAGTTGTGGAGGAGAGAAAGATGGAAGGATCTGGAAGCAGAAGAGGGACACTTGTTGAGGAGAGAGGAATGGAGAGATATGGGTTCAGAAGAGGGACACTTGTTGAGGAGAGAGGGATGGAAGAATCTAGTACCAGAAGAAGGACAGTTATGGAGGTGAGAGGAATGGAAGGATCTGGGACTAGAAGAAGGACAGTTGTGGAGGAGAGAGGGATGGAAGAATCTAGTACCAGAAGAAGGACAGTTATGGAGGTGAGAGGAATGGAAGGATCTGGGACTAGAAGAAGGACAGTTGTGGAGGAGAGAGGAATGGAAGGATCTGGGACTAGAAGAGGGACAGTTGTTGAGGAGAGAGGGATGGAAGAATCTAGTACCAGAAGAAGGACAGTTATGGAGGTGAGAGGAATGGAAGGATCTGGGACTAGAAGAAGGACAGTTGTGGAGGAGAGAGGAATGGAAGGATCTGGGACTAGAAGAGGGACAGTTGTTGAGGAGAGAGGGATGGAGTGATATGGGTTCAGAAGGGGGATTGTTATGGAGAAGCGGAGGGATTGGGTAATGGGTAGAGAACAGTAAGATATTATTGGCATACACCTCCTGTTTCTAAAATCACATTACTATCGCTTAGCTGGATCTTTCTTTGTTCGGGGTGAGCCTCTGTTTGTTTCCCACTCGGCCTTTGTCCTCACCCAGAGAGGTTGCTGGAAGTTCGATGCATTTGGCTGGATCAGCATCGCACACAGAGTTCAGAGATGTGGAAACCTAAACATGACAGCCTGACCACAGCTCCCAGGTCTGGAAATCACTTCTTCAAAGAAAAACTCCATGAACTTCACCAGTGAGATATGAGGGTTTCCTGGGACCTCCACAGGCAGAGCCCATTCATACTGCGGGAAGTTCCAATGCCTGGTGGAACTTAGCACTGAAGCCGTTTAATGAGCATAAGAGCCAGGCAACTAGCATTTCCCAAAGTGGGAAATGCTATATAAATCACATTTTTGTTTAGGTACACTTTAAGATCTTTACCATCTAAAAATGTAAAAACGAAGAGATGGACATGGTATTGCATTGTAGAGGTGTCAGGCTTGGTTCGGATATAATGGCAGCAGAGGCTGGTGTCACACAACGGCCAATACCCAATAATCCCGATGTATATACTCAGCCATGCGGAAGAGGTCAAATCCCCTGTCTGGTCATGTGATGTGTAATGCCCGATCCATATGTAAAAAGCCGGATTAGGAGTCCCTGGAACAAGTCCTATTTCCTTCAGCAGGATCAGGCTATGGGTGGGAAAAATTGGAGCTGTGTTTAATCTATCTACAGTGTTAAAAAAAAATTCTTTGCAATCCGAGTCTAGCATCAGGTCAGTGAAGCTCCTGGGATATGGATCTGGTCAGGTAAGTCGCAGAGGGGGTTGTTCATCAGTTTCAGCTACTTTGGTGTTCATGAAATTACCAACAGGTACACTAGATGGGCAACAATGAGACGACCCCCAAAACAGGAATGGTTTTACAGGTGACATTTGTTTCCCTACTCATCTTTTCTGACTGTTTTTCACTCGTTTTGCATTTGGCTGGGGTCAGTGTCACTACTGGTAGCATGAGGCCATACCTGGACCCTACTGAGGTTGCACAGGCAGTCCAACTCCTCCAGGATGGCCCATCAATATGTACCATTGCCAGAAGGTTTGCTGTGTCTCCCAGCACCGTCTCAAGAGCATGGAGGAGATTCCAGGAGACAAGAGCATGGAGGAGATTCCAGGAGACGAGAGCATGGAGGAGATTCCAGGAGACGAGAGCATGGAGGAGATTCCAGGAGACGAGAACATGGAGGAGATTCCAAGAGACGAGAGCATGGAGGAGATTCCAGGAGACAAGAGCATGGAGGAGATTCCAGGAGACAAGAGCATGGAGGAGATTCCAGGAGACAAGAGCATGGAGGAGATTCCAGGAGACAGGCAGTTCCTCTAGGAGAGCTGGACAGGGCTGTAGAAGGTCCTTACCCCATCAGCAGGACCATTATCTGCTCCTTTGTGCAAGGAGGAACAGGATGAGCCCTGCCAGAACCCTACAAAATGACCTCCAGCAGGCCACTGGTGGGAATATCTCTGACCAAACAATCAGAAACAGATTTCATGAGGGTGGCCTGAGGGCCCGACGTCCTCTAGTGGGCCCTGTGCTCATTGCCCGGCACCATAGAGCTGGATTGGTATTTGCCATTGAACCCCAGAATTGGCAGGTCCACCACTGGCACCCTGTGCTTTTCACAGATGAGAGCAGGTTCACCCTGAGCACATGTGACAGACGTGAAAGGGTCTAGAGAAGCCGTGGAGAACGTTCTGCTGCCTGTAACATGGTTCAGCTTGACCGTTTTGGTGGGGGGTCAGTGATGGTCTGGGGAGGCATATCCATGGAGGGACACACAGACCTCTACAGGCTAGACAATGGCACCCTGACTGCCATTAGGTATGAAATCCTTGGACCCATTGTCACACCCTACACTGGTGCAGTGGGTCCTGGGTTCCTCCTGGTGCAGTGGGTCCTGGGTTCCTCCTGGTGCAGTGGGTCCTGGGTTCCTCCAGGTGCAGTAGGTCCTGGGTTCCTCCTGGTGAACGACAATACCCGGCCTCATGTGGGGAGAGCATGCAGGCAGTTCCTGGAGGATGATGGAATTGATACCATTGAATGACCCACCAGGTTAAACCTCAGACTGTCCAGGAGCTCAGTGATTTCCTGGTCCAGATCTGGGAGGAGATCCCCCAGGACACCATCCGTGGTCTCATTATGAGCCTTTTGCCCTTGCAGCCAGTCAATGTTTAATTCTGATACCATGTAGCTGCTATACTCGAAAGAGTGTGACACCATCCTCTTAGTCTCTTATTACTTCCCTATGTGTCAAAGTTCCCCCTGACACCTAAAACTACTTAAGCCTCTCCCCAGTGCCTGAAATATGTCAGTAGCTGGGAGTAGGAGCAATCCAACAAACACTGGATAAAAAAAGATAATTCAAAGGTCAGTCCACCCAGAACTCATATTTTGCTGTTTGGTGCAGTTTAGTCTTTCCTGCTGCTCAGATGAGATCCCTGTGCTGAGTTCCCGGGTCTGTACACCCGCTGTGCCCATTATGAGGGGTTCCCACCATCCCTGTGCTGAGTTCCCGGGTCTGCACACACGCTGTGCCCATTTTGAGGGGTTCCCACTGTCCCTGCGCTGAGTTCCCGGGCCTGTACACCCACTAAGCCCATTATGAGGGGCTCCCACCGTCCCTGCGCTGAGTTCCCGGGCCTGTACACCCACTAAGCCCATTATGAGGGGCTCCCACTGTCCCTGCGCTGATTTCCCGGGTCTGTACGCCCGCTGTGCCCATTATGAGGGATTCCCACCATCCCTGTGCTGAGTTTCCGGGTCTGTACGCCCGCTGTGCCCATTATGAGGGGTTCCCACCATCCCTGTGCTGAGTTCCCGGGTCTGTACACCCGCTGTGCCCAAAATGAGGGGTTCCCACCATCCCTGTGCTGAGTTCCCGGGTCTGCACACCCGCTGTACCCATTATGAGGGGTTCCCACCATCCCTGTGCTGAGTTCCAAGGTATGTACGCCCACCGTCCCCATTATGAGGGGTTCCCACCATCCCTGTGCTGAGTTCCCAGGTCTGTACGCCCACCGTCCCCATTATGAGGGGTTCCCACCACACTTCCCGGCGGTCAGCAATGATGGCCGGGAGCTCTCATTGTTGCAGCATCTCAGACACATCTGGCCTGGCGCTGACTCCACCCAGAACTGAAATAGTAATAAAGGACACAGAGAGCTGCTCACTGATTGGTTTCCAGAGAATACTAAAGTGTTACTTTTAATGGAACTGATACAGTCAATAAAGCTGGCTTTGCATCGATGAAGGGCCGGGAGACGATCCTCCAGTTACTTGATGTGGTGGTGAAACTGGATCACCGATTTCTCCTGCTCGGTGGTCTCGATGGATCCGCGGCGCAGCTGGCGAATTTCATTGATGGCGTCCACTCCGGTGATCTTCCTCGTCCTGACCAGGAAACACGCCAACATGGTGCCGGTCCGACCGAACCCGTGCAAACAATGGACTCCCACCGCCTGGAACAAACACACACCAATGTTACACAATGGAAGGAGAGGAGAGTCATAGAGGAAGGAGAGGAGAGTTATGGAGGAAGGAGAGGAGTCCTACAGCAGCGCAGAGTATTTCAGGAGAGGAGTTATAGAGGAAGGAGCGGAGTCCTCCAGCAGCGCAGAGTATTTCAGGAGAGGAGAGTTATAGAGGAAGGAGCGGAGTCCTCCAGCAGTGCAGAGTATTTCAGGAGAAGAGAGTTATAGAGGAAGGAGCGGAGTCCTCCAGCAGAGCAGAGTATTTCAGGAGAGGAGTTATAGAGGAAGGAGCGGAGTCCTCCAGCAGTGCAGAATATTTCAGGAGAGGAGTTATAGAGGAAGGAGCGGAGTCCTCCGGCAGTGCAGAGTATTTCAGGAGAGGAGTTATAGAGGAAGGAGCGGAGTCCTCCGGCAGCGCAGAGTATTTCAGGAGAGGAGAGTTATAGAGGAAGGAGCGGAGTCCTCCGGCAGTGCAGAGTATTTCAGGAGAGGAGAGTTATAGAGGAAGGAGCGGAGTCCTCCGGCAGTGCAGAGTATTTCAGGAGAGGAGAGTTATAGAGGAAGGAGCGGAGTCCTCCAGCAGCGCAGAGTATTTCAGGAGAGGAGAGTTGTAGAGGAAGGAGCGGAGTCCTCCAGCAAGCGCAGAGTATTTCAGGAGAGGAGAGTTATAGAGGAAGGAGAGTTATAGAGGAAGGAGCGGAGTCCTCCAGCACTGCAGAGTATTTCCGGAGAGGAGAGTTATAGAGGAAGGAGCGGAGTCCTCCAGCAGCGCAGAGTATTTCAGGAGAGGAGAGTTTTAGAGGAAGGAGCGGAGTCCTCCAGCAGCGCAGAGTATTCAGGAGAGGAGAGTTATAGAGGAAGGAGAGTTATAGAGGAAGGAGCGGAGTCCTCCAGCACTGCAGAGTATTTCAGGAGAGAAGAGTTTTAGAGGAAGGAGATGAGTCCTCTGGCAGTGCAGAGTATTTCAGGAGAGGAGAGTTATAGAGGAAGGAGATGAGTCCTCTGGCAGTGCAGAGTATTTCAGGAGAGGAGTTATAGAGGAAGGAGCGGAGTCCTCCAGCAGTGCAGAGTATTTCAGGAGAGGAGAGTTATAGAGGAAGGAGCGGAGTCCTCCAGCAGCGCAGAGTATTTCAGGAGAGGAGAGTTATAGAGGAAGGAGCGGAGTCCTCCAGCAGCGCAGAGTATTTCAGGAGAGGAGAGTTATAGAGGAAGGAGAGTTATAGAGGAAGGAGAGGAGTCCTCCAGCACTGCAGAGTATTTCAGGAGAGAAGAGTTTTAGAATAAGGAGATGAGTCCTCCGGCAGTGCAGAGTATTTCAGGAGAGGAGAGTTATAGAGGAAGGAGAGGAGTCCTCCAGCAGTGCAGAGTATTTCAAAAGAGGAGTTATAGAGGAAGGAGCCGAGTCCTCCAGCAGTGCAGAGTATTTCAGGAGAGGAGAGTTATAGAGGAAGGAGCGGAGTCCTCCAGCAGTGCAGAGTATTTCAGGAGAGGAGAGTTATAGAGGAAGGAGCGGAGTCCTCCAGCAGAGCAGAGTATTTCAGGAGAGGAAAGTTATAGAGGAAGGAGAGGAGTCCTCCAGCAGTGCAGAGTATTTCAGGAGAGGAGAGTTATAGAGGAAGGAGAGGAGTCCTCCAGCAGTGCAGAGTATTTCAGGAGAGGAGAGTTATAGAGGAAGGAGCGGAGTCCTCCAGCAGAGCAGAGTATTTCAGGAGAGGAGAGTTATAGAGGAAGGAGCGGAGTCCTCCAGCAGTGCAGAGTATTTCAGGAGAGGAGAGTTATAGAGGAAGGAGTGGAGTCCTCCAGCAGTGCAGAGTATTTCAGGAAAGGAGAGTTATAGAGGAAGGAGCGGAGTCCTCCAGCAGTGCAGAGTATTTCAGGAGAGGAGTTATAGAGGAAGGAGTGGAGTCCTCCAGCAGTGCAGAGTATTTCAGGAGAGGAGAGTTATAGAGGAAGGAGCGGAGTCCTCCAGCAGTGCAGAGTATTTCAGGAGAGGAGTTATAGAGGAAGGAGCGGAGTCCTCCAGCAGCGCAGAGTATTTCAGGAGAGGAGTTATAGAGGAAGGAGCGGAGTCCTCCAGCAGTGCAGAGTATTTCAGGAGAGGAGTTATAGAGGAAGGAGCGGAGTCCTCCAGCAGTGCAGAGTATTTCAGGAGAGGAGTTATAGAGGAAGGAGCGGAGTCCTCCAGCAGCGCAGAGTATTTCAGGACAGGAGAGTTATAGAGGAAGGAGCGGAGTCCTCCAGCAGTGCAGAGTATTTCAGGAGAGGAGTTATAGAGGAAGGAGCGGAGTCCTCCAGCAGTGCAGAGTATTTCAGGAGAGGAGAGTTATAGAGGAAGGAGCGGAGTCCTCCAGCAGTGCAGAGAATTTCAGGACAGGAGTTATAGAGGAAGGAGTGGAGTCCTCCAGCAGTGCAGAGTATTTCAGGAGAGGAGAGTTATAGAGGAAGGAGCGGAGTCCTCCAGCAGTGCAGAGTATTTCAGGAGAGGAGTTATAGAGGAAGGAGCGGAGTCCTCCAGCAGTGCAGAGTATTTCAGGAGAGGAGAGTTATAGAGGAAGGAGCGGAGTCCTCCAGCAGCGCAGAGTATTTCAGGAGAGGAGTTATAGAGGAAGGAGCGGAGTCCTCCAGCAGTGCAGAGTATTTCAGGAGAGGAGAGTTTTAGAGGAAGGAGCAGAGTCCTCCGGCAGTGCAGAGTATTTCAGGAGAGGAGAGTTATAGAGGAAGGAGCGGAGTCCTCCAGCAGAGCAGAGTATTTCAGGAGAGGAGAGTTATAGAGGAAGGAGCGGAGTCCTCCAGCAGTGCAGAATATTTCAGGAGAGGAGTTATAGAGGAAGGAGCGGAGTCCTCCAGCAGTGCAGAATATTTCAGGAGAGGAGAGTTATAGAGGAAGGAGAGGAGTCCTCCAGCAGCGCAGAGTATTTCAGGAGAGGAGAGTTATAGAGGAAGGAGCGGAGTCCTCCAGCAGCGCAGAGTATTTCAGGAGAGGAGAGTTATAGAGGAAGGAGCGGAGTCCTCCAGCAGTGCAGAGTATTTCAGGAGAGGAGTTATAGAGGAAGGAGCGGAGTCCTCCAGCAGAGCAGAGTATTTCAGGAGAGGAGTTATAGAGGAAGGAGCGGAGTCCTCCAGCAATGCAGAGTATTTCAGGAGAGGAGTTATAGAGGAAGGAGCGGAGTCCTCCAGCAGTGCAGAGTATTTCAGGAGAGGAGAGTTATAGAGGAAGGTGCGGAGTCCTCCAGCAGCGCAGAGTATTTCAGGAGAGGAGAGTTATAGAGGAAGGAGCGGAGTCCTCCAGCAGTGCAGAGTATTTCAGGAGAGGAGAGTTATAGAGGAAGGAGCGGAGTCCTCCAGCAGTGCAGAGTATTTCAAAAGAGGAGTTATAGAGGAAGGAGCGGAGTCCTCCAGCAGCGCAGAGTATTTCAGGAGAGGAGAGTTACAGAGGAAGGAGCGGAGTCCTCCAGCAGTGCAGAGTATTTCAGGAGAGGAAAGTTATAGAGGAAGGAGCGGAGTCCTCCAGCAGTGCAGAGTATTTCAGGAGAGGAGTTATAGAGGAAGGAGCGGAGTCCTCCAGCAATGCAGAGTATTTCAGGAGAGGAGAGTTATAGAGGAAGGAGCGGAGTCCTCCAGCAGTGCAGAGTATTTCAGGAGAGGAGTTATAGAGGAAGGAGCGGAGTCCTCCAGCAGAGCAGAGTATTTCAGGAGAGGAGTTATAGAGGAAGGAGCGGAGTCCTCCAGCAGTGCAGAGTATTTCAGGAGAGGAGTTATAGAGGAAGGAGCGGAGTCCTCCAGCAGTGCAGAGTATTTCAGGAGAGGAGAGTTATAGAGGAAGGAGCGGAGTCCTCCAGCAGTGCAGAGTATTTCAGGAGAGGAGTTATAGAGGAAGGAGCGGAGTCCTCCAGCAGCGCAGAGTATTTCAGGAGAGGAGAGTTATAGAGGAAGGAGCGGAGTCCTCCAGCAGTGCAGAGTATTTCAGGAGAGGAGTTATAGAGGAAGGAGCGGAGTCCTCCAGCAGAGCAGAGTATTTCAGGAGAGGAGTTATAGAGGAAGGAGAGGAGTCCTCCAGCAGTGCAGAGTATTTCAGGAGAGGAGAGTTATAGAGGAAGGAGAGGAGTCCTCCAGCAGTGCAGAGTATTTCAGGAGGAGAGTTATAGAGGAAGGAGCGGAGTCCTCCAGCAGTGCAGAGTATTTCAGGAGAGGAGAGTTATAGAGGAAGGAGCGGAGTCCTCCAGCAGTGCAGAGTATTTCAGGAGAGGAGAGTTATAGAGGAAGGAGCGGAGTCCTCCAGCAGTGCAGAGTATTTCAGGAGAGGAGAGTTATAGAGGAAGGAGCGGAGTCCTCCAGCAGCGCAGAGTATTTCAGGAGAGGAGAGTTATAGAGGAAGGAGCGGAGTCCTCCAGCAGTGCAGAGTATTTCAGGAGAGGAGTTATAGAGGAAGGAGCAGAGTCCTCCAGCAGAGCAGAGTATTTCAGGAGAGGAAAGTTATAGAGGAAGGAGAGGAGTCCTCCAGCAGTGCAGAGTATTTCAGGAGAGGAGAGTTATAGAGGAAGGAGCGGAGTCCTCCAGCAGTGCAGAGTATTTCAGGAGAGGAGTTATAGAGGAAGGAGCGGAGTCCTCCAGCAGTGCAGAGTATTTCAGGAAAGGAGTTATAGAGGAAGGAGCGGAGTCCTCCAGCAGAGCAGAGTATTCCAGGAGAGGAGAGTTATAGAGGAAGGAGCGGAGTCCTCCAGCAGTGCAGAGTATTTCAGGAGAGGAGAGTTATAGAGGAAGGAGCGGAGTCCTCCAGCAGTGCAGAGTATTTCAGGAGAGGAGTTATAGAGGAAGGAGCGGAGTCCTCCAGCAGCGCAGAGTATTTCAGGAGAGGAGAGTTATAGAGGAAGGAGCGGAGTCCTCCAGCAGTGCAGAGTATTTCAGGAGAGGAGTTATAGAGGAAGGAGCGGAGTCCTCCAGCAGAGCAGAGTATTTCAGGAGAGGAGTTATAGAGGAAGGAGAGGAGTCCTCCAGCAGTGCAGAGTATTTCAGGAGAGGAGAGTTATAGAGGAAGGAGAGGAGTCCTCCAGCAGTGCAGAGTATTTCAGGAGGAGAGTTATAGAGGAAGGAGCGGAGTCCTCCAGCAGTGCAGAGTATTTCAGGAGAGGAGAGTTATAGAGGAAGGAGCGGAGTCCTCCAGCAGCGCAGAGTATTTCAAAAGAGGAGTTATAGAGGAAGGAGCCGAGTCCTCCAGCAGTGCAGAGTATTTCAGGAGAGGAGAGTTATAGAGGAAGGAGCGGAGTCCTCCAGCAGTGCAGAGTATTTCAGGAGAGGAGAGTTATAGAGGAAGGAGCGGAGTCCTCCAGCAGAGCAGAGTATTTCAGGAGAGGAGAGTTATAGAGGAAGGAGCGGAGTCCTCCAGCAGCGCAGAGTATTTCAGGAGAGGAGAGTTATAGAGGAAGGAGCGGAGTCCTCCAGCAGTGCAGAGTATTTCAGGAGAGGAGTTATAGAGGAAGGAGCAGAGTCCTCCAGCAGAGCAGAGTATTTCAGGAGAGGAAAGTTATAGAGGAAGGAGAGGAGTCCTCCAGCAGTGCAGAGTATTTCAGGAGAGGAGAGTTATAGAGGAAGGAGCGGAGTCCTCCAGCAGTGCAGAGTATTTCAGGAGAGGAGTTATAGAGGAAGGAGCGGAGTCCTCCAGCAGCGCAGAGTATTTCAGGAGAGGAGTTATAGAGGAAGGAGCGGAGTCCTCCAGCAGTGCAGAGTATTTCAGGAGAGGAGTTATAGAGGAAGGAGCGGAGTCCTCCAGCAGCGCAGAGTATTTCAGGAGAGGAGAGTTATAGAGGAAGGAGCGGAGTCCTCCAGCAGTGCAGAGTATTTCAGGAGAGGAGAGTTATAGAGGAAGGAGCGGAGTCCTCCAGCAGTGCAGAGAATTTCAAGACAGGAGTTATAGAGGAAGGAGCGGAGTCCTCCAGCAGCGCAGAGTATTTCAGGAGAGGAGTTATAGAGGAAGGAGCGGAGTCCTCCAGCAGTGCAGAGTATTTCAGGAGAGGAGTTATAGAGGAAGGAGCGGAGTCCTCCAGCAGCGCAGAGTATTTCAGGAGAGGAGAGTTATAGAGGAAGGAGCGGAGTCCTCCAGCAGTGCAGAATATTTCAGGAGAGGAGTTATAGAGGAAGGAGCGGAGTCCTCCAGCAGCGCAGAATATTTCAGGAGAGGAGAGTTATAGAGGAAGGAGCGGAGTCCTCCAGCAGAGCAGAGTATTTCAGGAGAGGAGAGTTATAGAGGAAGGAGCGGAGTCCTCCAGCAGCGCAGAGTATTTCAGGAGAGGAGAGTTATAGAGGAAGGAGCGGAGTCCTCCAGCAGTGCAGAATATTTCAGGAGAGGAGAGTTATAGAGGAAGGAGCGGAGTCCTCCAGCAGCGCAGAGTATTTCAGGAGAGGAGAGTTATAGAGGAAGGAGCGGAGTCCTCCAGCAGCGCAGAGTATTTCAGGAGAGGAGAGTTATAGAGGAAGGAGCGGAGTCCTCCAGCAGCGCAGAGTATTTCAGGAGAGGAGAGTTATAGAGGAAGGAGCGGAGTCCTCCAGCAGAGCAGAGTATTTCAGGAGAGGAGAGTTATAGAGGAAGGAGCGGAGTCCTCCAGCAGAGCAGAGTATTTCAGGAGAGGAGTTATAGAGGAAGGAGCGGAGTCCTCCAGCAGTGCAGAGTATTTCAGGAGAGGAGAGTTATAGAGGAAGGTGCGGAGTCCTCCAGCAGCGCAGAGTATTTCAGGAGAGGAGAGTTATAGAGGAAGGAGCGGAGTCCTCCAGCAGTGCAGAGTATTTCAGGAGAGGAGAGTTATAGAGGAAGGAGCGGAGTCCTCCAGCAGCGCAGAGTATTTCAGGAGAGGAGAGTTATAGAGGAAGGAGTGGAGTCCTCCAGCAGTGCAGAGTATTTCAGGAGAGGAGTTATAGAGGAAGGAGCGGAGTCCTCCAGCAGAGCAGAGAATTTCAGGAGAGGAGTTATAGAGGAAGGAGCGGAGTCCTCCAGCAGCGCAGAGTATTTCAGGAGAGGAGAGTTATAGAGGAAGGATCGGAGTCCTCCAGCAGCGCAGAGTATTTCAGGAGAGGAGTTGTAGAGGAAGGGGCGGAGTCCTCCAGCAGTGCAGAGTATTTCAGGAGAGGAGAGTTATAGAGGAAGGAGCGGAGTCCTCCAGCAGTGCAGAGTATTTCAGGAGAGGAGAGTTATAGAGGAAGGAGCGGAGTCCTCCGGCAGCGCAGAGTATTTCAGGAGAGGAGAGTTATAGAGGAAGGAGCGGAGTCCTCCAGCAGCGCAGAGTATTTCAGGAGAGGAGTTATAGAGGAAGGAGCGGAGTCCTCCAGCAGTGCAGAGTATTTCAGGAGAGGAGAGTTATAGAGGAAGGAGAGGAGTCCTCCAGCAGTGCAGAGTATTTCAAAAGAGGAGTTATAGAGGAAGGAGCGGAGTCCTCCAGCAGCGCAGAGTATTTCAGGAGAGGAGAGTTACAGAGGAAGGAGAGGAGTCCTCCAGCAGAGCAGAGTATTTCAGGAGGAGAGTTATAGAGGAAGGAGCGGAGTCCTCCAGCAGCGCAGAGTATTTCAGGAGGAGAGTTATAGAGGAAGGAGCGGAGTCCTCCAGCAGTGCAGAGTATTTCAGGAGAGGAGAGTTATAGAGGAAGGAGCGGAGTCCTCCAGCAGTGCAGAGTATTTTAGGAGAGGAGAGTTATAGAGGAAGGAGCGGAGTCCTCCAGCAGTGCAGAGTATTTCAGGAGAGGAGTTATAGAGGAAGGAGCGGAGTCCTCCAGCAGTGCAGAGTATTTCAGGAGAGGAGAGTTATAGAGGAAGGAGCGGAGTCCTCCAGCAGTGCAGAGTATTTTAGGAGAGGAGAGTTATAGAGGAAGGAGTGGAGTCCTCCAGCAGAGCAGAGTATTTCAGGAGAGGAGAGTTATAGAGGAAGGAGCGGAGTCCTCCAGCAGTGCAGAGAATTTCAGGAGAGGAGTTATAGAGGAAGGAGCGGAGTCCTCCAGCAGTGCAGAGTATTTCAGGAGAGGAGAGTTATAGAGGAAGGAGCGGAGTCCTCCAGCAGTGCAGAGTATTTCAGGAGAGGAGAGTTATAGAGGAAGGAGCGGAGTCCTCCAGCAGCGCAGAGTATTTCAGGAGAGGAGAGTTATAGAGGAAGGAGCGGAGTCCTCCAGCAGTGCAGAGTATTTCAGGAGAGGAGTTATAGAGGATGGAGCGGAGTCCTCCAGCAGAGCAGAGTATTTCAGGAGAGGAGTTATAGAGGAAGGAGAGGAGTCCTCCAGCAGTGCAGAGTATTTCAGGAGAGGAGAGTTATAGAGGAAGGAGAGGAGTCCTCCAGCAGCGCAGAGTATTTCAGGAGAGGAGTTATAGAGGAAGGAGCGGAGTCCTCCAGTAGTGCAGAGTATTTCAGGAGAGGAGAGTTATAGAGGAAGGAGCGGAGTCCTTCGGCAGCGCAGAGTATTTCAGGAGAGGAGTTATAGAGGAAGGAGCGGAGTCCTCCAGCAGTGCAGAGAATTTCAGGACAGGAGTTATAGAGGAAGGGGCGGAGTCCTCCGGCAGCGCAGAGTATTTCAGGAGAGGAGTTATAGAGGAAAGAGCGGAGTCCTCCAGCAGTGCAGAGTATTTCAGGAGAGGAGTTATAGAGGAAGGAGCGGAGTCCTCCGGCAGTGCAGAGTATTTCAGGAGAGGAGTTATAGAGGAAGGAGCGGAGTCCTCCAGCAGTGCAGAATATTTCAGGAGAGGAGAGTTATAGAGGAAGGAGCGGAGTCCTCCAGCAGAGCAGAGTATTTCAGGAGAGGAGAGTTATAGAGGAAGGAGTGGAGTCCTCCAGCAGAGCAGAGTATTTCAGGAGAGGAGAGTTATAGAGGAAGGAGCAGAGTCCTCCAGCAGCGCAGAGTATTTCAGGAGAGGAGAGTTATAGAGGAAGGAGCGGAGTCCTCCAGCAGAGCAGAGTATTTCAGGAGAGGAGTTATAGAGGAAGGAGCGGAGTCCTCCAGCAGCGCAGAGTATTTCAGGAGAGGAGAGTTATAGAGGAAGGAGCGGAGTCCTCCAGCAGCGCAGAGTATTTCAGGAGAGGAGTTATAGAGGAAGGAGCGGAGTCCTCCAGCAGCGCAGAGTATTTCAGGAGAGGAGAGTTATAGAGGAAGGAGCGGAGTCCTCCAGCAGCGCAGAGTATTTCAGGAGAGGAGTTATAGAGGAAGGAGCGGAGTCCTCCAGCAGCGCAGAGTATTTCAGGAGAGGAGAGTTATAGAGGAAGGAGCGGAGTCCTCCAGCAGTGCAGAGTATTTCAGGAGAGGAGTTATAGAGGAAGGATCGGAGTCCTCCAGCAGTGCAGAGTATTTCAGGAGAGGAGTTATAGAGGAAGGAGCGGAGTCCTCCAGCAGCGCAGAGTATTTCAGGAGAGGAGTTATAGAGGAAGGAGCGGAGTCCTCCAGCAGCGCAGAGTATTTCAGGAGAGGAGTTAAAGAGGAAGGAGCGGAGTCCTCCAGCAGCGCAGAGTATTTCAGGAGAGGAGAGTTATAGAGGAAGGAGCGGAGTCCTCCAGCAGAGCAGAGTATTTCAGGAGAGGAGAGTTATAGAGGAAGGAGCGGAGTCCTCCAGCAGTGCAGAGTATTTCAGGAGAGGAGTTATAGAGGAAGGAGCGGAGTCCTCCAGCAGGGCAGAGTATTCAGGAGAGAGTTATAGAGGAAGGAGCGGAGTCCTCCAGCAGCGCAGAGTATTTCAGGAGAGGAGTTATAGAGGAAGGAGCGGAGTCCTCCAGCAGCGCAGAGTATTTCAGGAGAGGAGAGTTATAGAGGAAGGAGCGGAGTCCTCCAGCAGAGCAGAGTATTTCAGGAGAGGAGAGTTATAGAGGAAGGAGTGGAGTCCTCCAGCAGGGCAGAGTATTTCAGGAGAGGAGTTATAGAGGAAGGAGCGGAGTCCTCCAGCAGCGCAGAGTATTTCAGGAGAGGAGAGTTATAGAGGAAGGAGCGGAGTCCTCCAGCAGCGCAGAGTATTTCAGGAGAGGAGAGGAGAGTTATAGAGGAAGGAGCGGAGTCCTCCAGCAGCGCAGAGTATTTCAGGAGAGGAGTTATAGAGGAAGGAGCGGAGTCCTCCAGCAGAGCAGAGTATTTCAGGAGAGGAGAGTTATAGAGGAAGGAGCGGAGTCCTCCAGCAGTGCAGAGTATTTCAGGAGAGGAGAGTTATAGAGGAAAAAGCGGAGTCCTCCAGCAGAGCAGAGTATTTCAGGAGAGGAGAGCTATAGAGGAAGGAGCGGAGTCCTCCAGCAGCGCAGAGTATTTCAGGAGAGGAGAGCTATAGAGGAAGGAGCGGAGTCCTCCAGCAGCGCAGAGTATTTCAGGAGAGTTGTTATAGAGGAAGGAGCGGAGTCCTCCAGCAGCGCAGAGTATTTCAGGAGAGGAGTTATAGAGGAAGGAGCGGAGTCCTCCAGCAGAGCAGAGTATTTCAGGAGAGGAGTTATAGAGGAAGGAGCGGAGTCCTCCAGCAGCGCAGAGTATTTCAGGAGAGGAGAGTTATAGAGGAAGGAGCGGAGTCCTCCAGCAGTGCAGAGTATTTCAGGAGAGGAGTTATAGAGGAAGGAGAGGAGTCCTCCAGCAGCGCAGAGTATTTCAGGAAAGGAGAGTTATAGAGGAAGGAGCGGAGTCCTCCAGCAGCGCAGAGTATTTCAGGAGAGGAGAGTTATAGAGGAAGGAGCGGAGTCCTCCAGCAGTGCAGAGTAATTCAGGAGAGGAGTTATAGAGGAAGGAGAGGAGTCCTCCAGCAGCGCAGAGTATTTCAGGAAAGGAGAGTTATAGAGGAAGGAGCGGAGTCCTCCAGCAGCGCAGAGTATTTCAGGAGAGGAGAGTTATAGAGGAAGGAGCGGAGTCCTCCAGCAGCGCAGAGTATTTCAGGAGAGGGAGAGTTATAGAGGAAGGAGCGGAGTCCTCTTGCAGAGCAGAGTATTTCAGGAGAGGAGAGCTATAGAGGAAAGGAGCGGAGTCCTCCAGCAGCGCAGAGTATTTCAGGAGAGGAGAGCTATAGAGGAAGGAGCGGAGTCCTCCAGCAGCGCAGAGTATTTCAGGAGAGGAGAGTTATAGAGGAAGGAGCGGAGTCCTCCAGCAGCGCAGAGTATTTCAGGAGAGGAGAGTTATAGAGGAAGGAGCGGAGTCCTCCAGCAGCGCAGAGTATTTCAGGAGAGGAGAGTTATAGAGGAAGGAGCGGAGTCCTCCAGCAGAGCAGAGTATTTCAGGAGAGGAGTTATAGAGGAAGGAGCGGAGTCCTCCAGCAGCGCAGAGTATTTCAGGAGAGGAGAGCTATAGAGGAAGGAGCGGAGTCCTCCAGCAGCGCAGAGTATTTCAGGAGAGGAGAGTTATAGAGGAAGGAGCCGAGTCCTCCAGCAGCGCAGAGTATTTCAGGAGAGGAGTTATAGAGGAAGGAGCGGAGTCCTCCAGCAGCGCAGAGTATTTCAGGAGAGGAGAGTTATAGAGGAAGGAGCGGAGTCCTCCAGCAGCGCAGAGTATTTCAGGAGAGGAGTTATAGAGGAAGGAGCGGAGTCCTCCAGCAGCGCAGAGTATTTCAGGAGAGGAGAGTTACAGAGGAAGGAGCGGAGTCCTCCAGCAGTGCAGAGTATTTCAGGAGAGGAGTTATAGAGGAAGGAGCGGAGTCCTCCAGCAGAGCAGAGTATTTCAGGAGAGGAGTTATAGAGGAAGGAGCGGAGTCCTCCAGCAGTGCAGAGTATTTCAGGAGAGGAGTTATAGAGGAAGGAGCGGAGTCCTCCAGCAGAGCAGAGTATTCCAGGAGAGGAGAGTTATAGAGGAAGGAGCGGAGTCCTCCAGCAGTGCAGAGTATTTCAGGAGAGGAGAGTTATAGAGGAAGGAGCGGAGTCCTCCAGCAGTGCAGAGTATTTCAGGAGAGGAGTTATAGAGGAAGGAGCGGAGTCCTCCAGCAGCGCAGAGTATTTCAGGAGAGGAGAGTTATAGAGGAAGGAGCGGAGTCCTCCAGCAGTGCAGAGTATTTCAGGAGAGGAGTTATAGAGGAAGGAGCGGAGTCCTCCAGCAGAGCCAGAGTATTTCAGGAGAGGAGTTATAGAGGAAGGAGAGGAGTCCTCCAGCAGTGCAGAGTATTTCAGGAGAGGAGAGTTATAGAGGAAGGAGAGGAGTCCTCCAGCAGTGCAGAGTATTTCAGGAGGAGAGTTATAGAGGAAGGAGCGGAGTCCTCCAGCAGTGCAGAGTATTTCAGGAGAGGAGAGTTATAGAGGAAGGAGAGGAGTCCTCCAGCAGTGCAGAGTATTTCAAAAGAGGAGAGTTATAGAGGAAGGAGCCGAGTCCTCCAGCAGTGCAGAGTATTTCAGGAGAGGAGAGTTATAGAGGAAGGAGCGGAGTCCTCCAGCAGTGCAGAGTATTCAGGAGAGGAGAGTTATAGAGGAAGGAGCGGAGTCCTCCAGCAGAGCAGAGTATTTCAGGAGAGGAGAGTTATAGAGGAAGGAGCGGAGTCCTCCAGCAGCGCAGAGTATTTCAGGAGAGGAGAGTTATAGAGGAAGGAGCGGAGTCCTCCAGCAGTGCAGAGTATTTCAGGAGAGGAGTTATAGAGGAAGGAGCAGAGTCCTCCAGCAGAGCAGAGTATTTCAGGAGAGGAAAGTTATAGAGGAAGGAGAGGAGTCCTCCAGCAGTGCAGAGTATTTCAGGAGAGGAGAGTTATAGAGGAAGGAGCGGAGTCCTCCAGCAGTGCAGAGTATTTCAGGAGAGGAGTTATAGAGGAAGGAGCGGAGTCCTCCAGCAGTGCAGAGTATTTCAGGAGAGGAGAGTTATAGAGGAAGGAGTGGAGTCCTCCAGCAGTGCAGAGTATTTCAGGAAAGGAGAGTTATAGAGGAAGGAGCGGAGTCCTCCAGCAGCGCAGAGTATTTCAGGAGAGGAGTTATAGAGGAAGGAGCGGAGTCCTCCAGCAGTGCAGAGTATTTCAGGAGAGGAGTTATAGAGGAAGGAGCGGAGTCCTCCAGCAGTGCAGAGTATTTCAGGAGAGGAGTTATAGAGGAAGGAGCGGAGTCCTCCAGCAGCGCAGAGTATTTCAGGAGAGGAGAGTTATAGAGGAAGGAGCGGAGTCCTCCAGCAGTGCAGAGTATTTCAGGAGAGGAGAGTTATAGAGGAAGGAGCGGAGTCCTCCAGCAGTGCAGAGTATTTCAGGAGAGGAGAGTTATAGAGGAAGGAGCGGAGTCCTCCAGCAGTGCAGAGTATTTCAGGAGAGGAATTATAGAGGAAGGAGCGGAGGTCCTCCAGCAGCGCAGAGTATTTCAGGAGAGGAGTTATAGAGGAAGGAGCGGAGTCCTCCAGCAGTGCAGAGTATTTCAGGAGAGGAGTTAAAGAGGAAGGAGCGGAGTCCTCCAGCAGTGCAGAGTATTTCAGGAGAGGAATTATAGAGGAAGGAGCGGAGTCCTCCAGCAGCGCAGAGTATTTCAGGAGAGGAGTTATAGAGGAAGGAGCGGAGTCCTCCAGCAGCGCAGAGTATTTCAGGAGAGGAGTTAAAGAGGAAGGAGCGGAGTCCTCCAGCAGCGCAGAGAATTTCAGGAGAGGAGAGTTATAGAGGAAGGAGCGGAGTCCTCCAGCAGCGCAGAGTATTTCAGGAGAGGAGAGTTATAGAGGAAGGAGCGGAGTCCTCCAGCAGTGCAGAGTATTTCAGGAGAGGAGTTATAGAGGAAGGAGCGGAGTCCTCCAGCAGGGCAGAGTATTTCAGGAGAGGAGTTATAGAGGAAGGAGCGGAGTCCTCCAGCAGCGCAGAGTATTTCAGGAGAGGAGTTATAGAGGAAGGAGCGGAGTCCTCCAGCAGCGCAGAGTATTTCAGGAGAGGAGAGTTATAGAGGAAGGAGCGGAGTCCTCCAGCAGAGCAGAGTATTTCAGGAGAGGAGAGTTATAGAGGAAGGAGTGGAGTCCTCCAGCAGGGCAGAGTATTTCAGGAGAGGAGTTATAGAGGAAGGAGCGGAGTCCTCCAGCAGCGCAGAGTATTTCAGGAGAGGAGAGTTATAGAGGAAGGAGCGGAGTCCTCCAGCAGCGCAGAGTATTTCAGGAGAGGAGAGGAGAGTTATAGAGGAAGGAGCGGAGTCCTCCAGCAGCGCAGAGTATTTCAGGAGAGGAGTTATAGAGGAAGGAGCGGAGTCCTCCAGCAGAGCAGAGTATTTCAGGAGAGGAGAGTTATAGAGGAAGGAGCGGAGTCCTCCAGCAGTGCAGAGTATTTCAGGAGAGGAGAGTTATAGAGGAAGGAGCGGAGTCCTCCAGCAGTGCAGAGTATTTCAGGAGAGGAGAGTTATAGAGGAAAAAGCGGAGTCCTCCAGCAGAGCAGAGTATTTCAGGAGAGGAGAGCTATAGAGGAAGGAGCGGAGTCCTCCAGCAGCGCAGAGTATTTCAGGAGAGGAGAGCTATAGAGGAAGGAGCGGGAGTCCTCCAGCAGCGCAGAAGTATTTCAGGAGAGTTGTTATAGAGGAAGGAGCGGAGTCCTCCAGCAGCGCAGAGTATTTCAGGAGAGGAGTTATAGAGGAAGGAGCGGAGTCCTCCAGCAGAGCAGAGTATTTCAGGAGAGGAGTTATAGAGGAAGGAGAGGAGTCCTCCAGCAGCGCAGAGTATTTCAGGAAAGGAGAGTTATAGAGGAAGGAGCGGAGTCCTCCAGCAGCGCAGAGTATTTCAGGAGAGGAGAGTTATAGAGGAAGGAGCGGAGTCCTCCAGCAGTGCAGAGTATTTCAGGAGAGGAGTTATAGAGGAAGGAGAGGAGTCCTCCAGCAGCGCAGAGTATTTCAGGAAAGGAGAGTTATAGAGGAAGGAGCGGAGTCCTCCAGCAGCGCAGAGTATTTCAGGAGAGGAGAGTTATAGAGGAAGGAGCGGAGTCCTCCAGCAGCGCAGAGTATTTCAGGAGAGGAGAGTTATAGAGGAAGGAGCGGAGTCCTCTTGCAGAGCAGAGTATTTCAGGAGAGGAGAGCTATAGAGGAAGGAGCGGAGTCCTCCAGCAGCGCAGAGTATTTCAGGAGAGGAGAGCTATAGAGGAAGGAGCGGAGTCCTCCAGCAGCGCAGAGTATTTCAGGAGAGGAGAGCTATAGAGGAAGGAGCGGAGTCCTCCAGCAGCGCAGAGTATTTCAGGAGAGGAGAGTTATAGAGGAAGGAGCGGAGTCCTCCAGCAGCGCAGAGTATTTCAGGAGAGGAGAGTTATAGAGGAAGGAGCGGAGTCCTCCAGCAGCGCAGAGTATTTCAGGAGAGGAGAGTTATAGAGGAAGGAGCGGAGTCCTCCAGCAGAGCAGAGTATTTCAGGAGAGGAGTTATAGAGGAAGGAGCGGAGTCCTCCAGCAGCGCAGAGTATTTCAGGAGAGGAGAGCTATAGAGGAAGGAGCGGAGTCCTCCAGCAGCGCAGAGTATTTCAGGAGAGGAGAGTTATAGAGGAAGGAGCCGAGTCCTCCAGCAGCGCAGAGTATTTCAGGAGAGGAGTTATAGAGGAAGGAGCGGAGTCCTCCAGCAGCGCAGAGTATTTCAGGAGAGGAGAGTTATAGAGGAAGGAGCGGAGTCCTCCAGCAGCGCAGAGTATTTCAGGAGAGGAGTTATAGAGGAAGGAGCGGAGTCCTCCAGCAGCGCAGAATATTTCAGGAGAGGAGAGTTACAGAGGAAGGAGCGGAGTCCTCCAGCAGTGCAGAGTATTTCAGGAGAGGAGTTATAGAGGAAGGAGCGGAGTCCTTCAGCAGTGCAGAGTATTTCAGGAGAGGAGTTATAGAGGAAGGAGCGGAGTCCTCCAGCAGTGCAGAGTATTTCAGGAGAGGAGAGTTATAGAGGAAGGAGCGGAGTCCTCCAGCAGTGCAGAGTATTTCAGGAGAGGAGTTATAGAGGAAGGAGCGGAGTCCTCCAGCAGAGCAGAGTATTTCAGGAGAGGAGTTATAGAGGAAGGAGCGGAGTCCTCCAGCAGTGCAGAGTATTTCAGGAGAGGAGTTATAGAGGAAGGAGCGGAGTCCTCCAGCAGAGCAGAGTATTCCAGGAGAGGAGAGTTATAGAGGAAGGAGCGGAGTCCTCCAGCAGTGCAGAGTATTTCAGGAGAGGAGAGTTATAGAGGAAGGAGCGGAGTCCTCCAGCAGTGCAGAGTATTTCAGGAGAGGAGTTATAGAGGAAGGAGCGGAGTCCTCCAGCAGTGCAGAGTATTTCAAAAGAGGAGAGTTATAGAGGAAGGAGCCGAGTCCTCCAGCAGTGCAGAGTATTTCAGGAGAGGAGAGTTATAGAGGAAGGAGCGGAGTCCTCCAGCAGTGCAGAGTATTTCAGGAGAGGAGAGTTATAGAGGAAGGAGCGGAGTCCTCCAGCAGAGCAGAGTATTTCAGGAGAGGAGAGTTATAGAGGAAGGAGCGGAGTCCTCCAGCAGCGCAGAGTATTTCAGGAGAGGAGAGTTATAGAGGAAGGAGCGGAGTCCTCCAGCAGTGCAGAGTATTTCAGGAGAGGAGTTATAGAGGAAGGAGCAGAGTCCTCCAGCAGAGCAGAGTATTTCAGGAGAGGAAAGTTATAGAGGAAGGAGAGGAGTCCTCCAGCAGTGCAGAGTATTTCAGGAGAGGAGAGTTATAGAGGAAGGAGCGGAGTCCTCCAGCAGTGCAGAGTATTTCAGGAGAGGAGTTATAGAGGAAGGAGCGGAGTCCTCCAGCAGCGCAGAGTATTTCAGGAGAGGAGTTATAGAGGAAGGAGCGGAGTCCTCCAGCAGTGCAGAGTATTTCAGGAGAGGAGAGTTATAGAGGAAGGAGTGGAGTCCTCCAGCAGTGCAGAGTATTTCAGGAAAGGAGAGTTATAGAGGAAGGAGCGGAGTCCTCCAGCAGTGCAGAGTATTTCAGGAGAGGAGTTATAGAGGAAGGAGTGGAGTCCTCCAGCAGTGCAGAGTATTTCAGGAGAGGAGAGTTATAGAGGAAGGAGCGGAGTCCTCCAGCAGTGCAGAGTATTTCAGGAGAGGAGTTATAGAGGAAGGAGCGGAGTCCTCCAGCAGCGCAGAGTATTTCAGGAGAGGAGTTATAGAGGAAGGAGCGGAGTCCTCCAGCAGTGCAGAGTATTTCAGGAGAGGAGTTATAGAGGAAGGAGCGGAGTCCTCCAGCAGTGCAGAGTATTTCAGGAGAGGAGAGTTTTAGAGGAAGGAGCAGAGTCCTCCGGCAGTGCAGAGTATTTCAGGAGAGGAGAGTTATAGAGGAAGGAGCGGAGTCCTCCAGCAGAGCAGAGTATTTCAGGAGAGGAGAGTTATAGAGGAAGGAGCGGAGTCCTCCAGCAGTGCAGAATATTTCAGGAGAGGAGTTATAGAGGAAGGAGCGGAGTCCTCCAGCAGCGCAGAATATTTCAGGAGAGGAGAGTTATAGAGGAAGGAGCGGAGTCCTCCAGCAGAGCAGAGTATTTCAGGAGAGGAGAGTTATAGAGGAAGGAGCGGAGTCCTCCAGCAGCGCAGAGTATTTCAGGAGAGGAGAGTTATAGAGGAAGGAGCGGAGTCCTCCAGCAGTGCAGAATATTTCAGGAGAGGAGAGTTATAGAGGAAGGAGCGGAGTCCTCCAGCAGCGCAGAGTATTTCAGGAGAGGAGAGTTATAGAGGAAGGAGCGGAGTCCTCCAGCAGCGCAGAGTATTTCAGGAGAGGAGAGTTATAGAGGAAGGAGCGGAGTCCTCCAGCAGCGCAGAGTATTTCAGGAGAGGAGAGTTATAGAGGAAGGAGCGGAGTCCTCCAGCAGAGCAGAGTATTTCAGGAGAGGAGAGTTATAGAGGAAGGAGCGGAGTCCTCCAGCAGAGCAGAGTATTTCAGGAGAGGAGTTATAGAGGAAGGAGCGGAGTCCTCCAGCAGTGCAGAGTATTTCAGGAGAGGAGAGTTATAGAGGAAGGTGCGGAGTCCTCCAGCAGCGCAGAGTATTTCAGGAGAGGAGAGTTATAGAGGAAGGAGCGGAGTCCTCCAGCAGTGCAGAGTATTTCAGGAGAGGAGAGTTATAGAGGAAGGAGCGGAGTCCTCCAGCAGCGCAGAGTATTTCAGGAGAGGAGAGTTATAGAGGAAGGAGTGGAGTCCTCCAGCAGTGCAGAGTATTTCAGGAGAGGAGTTATAGAGGAAGGAGCGGAGTCCTCCAGCAGCGCAGAGTATTTCAGGAGAGGAGAGTTATAGAGGAAGGATCGGAGTCCTCCAGCAGCGCAGAGTATTTCAGGAGAGGAGTTGTAGAGGAAGGGGCGGAGTCCTCCAGCAGTGCAGAGTATTTCAGGAGAGGAGAGTTATAGAGGAAGGAGCGGAGTCCTCCAGCAGTGCAGAGTATTTCAGGAGAGGAGAGTTATAGAGGAAGGAGCGGAGTCCTCCGGCAGCGCAGAGTATTTCAGGAGAGGAGTTATAGAGGAAGGAGCGGAGTCCTCCGGCAGTGCAGAGTATTTCAGGAGAGGAGAGTTATAGAGGAAGGAGCGGAGTCCTCCAGCAGTGCAGAGTATTTCAGGAGAGGAGAGTTATAGAGGAAGGAGTGGAGTCCTCCAGCAGCGCAGAGTATTTCAGGAGAGGAGAGTTATAGAGGAAGGAGCGGAGTCCTCCAGCAGCGCAGAGTATTTCAGGAGAGGAGAGTTATAGAGGAAGGATCGGAGTCCTCCAGCAGCGCAGAGTATTTCAGGAGAGGAGTTGTAGAGGAAGGGGCGGAGTCCTCCAGCAGTGCAGAGTATTTCAGGAGAGGAGAGTTATAGAGGAAGGAGCGGAGTCCTCCAGCAGTGCAGAGTATTTCAGGAGAGGAGAGTTATAGAGGAAGGAGCGGAGTCCTCCGGCAGCGCAGAGTATTTCAGGAGAGGAGAGTTATAGAGGAAGGAGCGGAGTCCTCCAGCAGCGCAGAGTATTTCAGGAGAGGAGTTATAGAGGAAGGAGCGGAGTCCTCCAGCAGTGCAGAGTATTTCAGGAGAGGAGAGTTATAGAGGAAGGAGAGGAGTCCTCCAGCAGTGCAGAGTATTTCAAAAGAGGAGTTATAGAGGAAGGAGCGGAGTCCTCCAGCAGCGCAGAGTATTTCAGGAGAGGAGAGTTACAGAGGAAGGAGAGGAGTCCTCCAGCAGTGCAGAGTATTTCAGGAGAGGAGTTATAGAGGAAGGAGCGGAGTCCTCCAGCAGTGCAGAGTATTTCAGGAGAGGAAAGTTATAGAGGAAGGAGCGGAGTCCTCCAGCAGTGCAGAGTATTTCAGGAGAGGAGTTATAGAGGAAGGAGCGGAGTCCCCCAGCAGTGCAGAGTATTTCAGGAGAGGAGAGTTATAGAGGAAGGAGCGGAGTCCTCCAGCAGTGCAGAGTATTTCAGGAGAGGAGTTATAGAGGAAGGAGCGGAGTCCTCCAGCAGAGCAGAGTATTTCAGGAGAGGAGTTATAGAGGAAGGAGAGGAGTCCTCCAGCAGTGCAGAGTATTTCAGGAGAGGAGAGTTATAGAGGAAGGAGAGGAGTCCTCCAGCAGTGCAGAGTATTTCAGGAGGAGAGTTATAGAGGAAGGAGCGGAGTCCTCCAGCAGCGCAGAGTATTTCAGGAGAGGAGTTATAGAGGAAGGAGCGGAGTCCTCCAGCAGTGCAGAGTATTTCAGGAGAGGAGAGTTATAGAGGAAGGAGCGGAGTCCTCCAGCAGTGCAGAGTATTTTAGGAGAGGAGAGTTATAGAGGAAGGAGTGGAGTCCTCCAGCAGAGCAGAGTATTTCAGGAGAGGAGAGTTATAGAGGAAGGAGCGGAGTCCTCCAGCAGTGCAGAGTATTTCAGGAGAGGAGTTATAGAGGAAGGAGCGGAGTCCTCCAGCAGTGCAGAGTATTTCAGGAGAGGAGAGTTATAGAGGAAGGAGCGGAGTCCTCCAGCAGTGCAGAGTATTTCAGGAGAGGAGAGTTATAGAGGAAGGAGCGGAGTCCTCCAGCAGTGCAGAGTATTTCAGGAGAGGAGTTATAGAGGAAGGAGCGGAGTCCTCCAGCAGCGCAGAGTATTTCAGGAGAGGAGTTATAGAGGAAGGAGAGGAGTCCTCCAGCAGTGCAGAGTATTTCAGGAGAGGAGAGTTATAGAGGAAGGAGAGGAGTCCTCCAGCAGTGCAGAGTATTTCAGGAGGAGAGTTATAGAGGAAGGAGCGGAGTCCTCCAGCAGTGCAGAGTATTTCAGGAGAGGAGAGTTATAGAGGAAGGAGAGGAGTCCTCCAGCAGTGCAGAGTATTTCAGGAGAGGAGTTATAGAGGAAGGAGCGGAGTCCTCCAGCAGCGCAGAGTATTTCAGGAGAGGAGAGTTATAGAGGAAGGAGCGGAGTCCTCCAGCAGTGCAGAGTATTTCAGGAGAGGAGTTATAGAGGAAGGAGCGGAGTCCTCCAGCAGTGCAGAGTATTTCAGGAGAGGAGAGTTATAGAGGAAGGAGCGGAGTCCTCCAGCAGTGCAGGGTATTTTAGGAGAGGAGAGTTATAGAGGAAGGAGTGGAGTCCTCCAGCAGAGCAGAGTATTTCAGGAGAGGAGAGTTATAGAGGAAGGAGCGGAGTCCTCCAGCAGTGCAGAGTATTTCAGGAAAGGAGAGTTATAGAGGAAGGAGCGGAGTCCTCCAGCAGTGCAGAGTATTTCAGGAGAGGAGTTATAGAGGAAGGAGCGGAGTCCTCCAGCAGCGCAGAGTATTTCAGGAGAGGAGTTATAGAGGAAGGAGCGGAGTCCTCCAGTAGTGCAGAGTATTTCAGGAGAGGAGAGTTATAGAGGAAGGAGCGGAGTCCTTCGGCAGCGCAGAGTATTTCAGGAGAGGAGTTATAGAGGAAGGAGCGGAGTCCTCCAGCAGTGCAGAGTATTTCAGGAGAGGAGTTATAGAGGAAGGAGCGGAGTCCTCCAGCAGCGCAGAGTATTTCAGGAGAGGAGTTATAGAGGAAGGAGCGGAGTCCTCCAGTAGTGCAGAGTATTTCAGGAGAGGAGAGTTATAGAGGAAGGAGCGGAGTCCTCCAGCAGAGCAGAGTATTTCAGGAGAGGAGAGTTATAGAGGAAGGAGCGGAGTCCTCCAGCAGTGCAGAGTATTTCAGTAGAGGAGAGTTATAGAGGAAGGAGCGGAGTCCTCCAGCAGTGCAGAGAATTTCAGGACAGGAGTTATAGAGGAAGGGGCGGAGTCCTCCAGCAGTGCAGAGTATTTCAGGAGAGGAGTTATAGAGGAAGGAGCGGAGTCCTCCGGCAGTGCAGAGTATTTCAGGAGAGGAGAGTTATAGAGGAAGGAGCGGAGTCCTCCGGCAGTGCAGAGTATTTCAGGAGAGGAGAGTTATAGAGGAAGGAGCGGAGTCCTCCAGCAGAGCAGAGTATTTCAGGAGAGGAGTTATAGAGGAAGGAGCGGAGTCCTCCAGCAGTGCAGAGTATTTCAGGAGAGGAGAGTTATAGAGGAAGGAGTGGAGTCCTCCAGCAGAGCAGAGTATTTCAGGAGAGGAGAGTTATAGAGGAAGGAGCAGAGTCCTCCAGCAGCGCAGAGTATTTCAGGAGAGGAGAGTTATAGAGGAAGGAGCGGAGTCCTCCAGCAGAGCAGAGTATTTCAGGAGAGGAGTTATAGAGGAAGGAGCGGAGTCCTCCAGCAGCGCAGAGTATTTCAGGAGAGGAGTTATAGAGGAAGGAGCGGAGTCCTCCAGCAGCGCAGAGTATTTCAGGAGAGGAGAGTTATAGAGGAAGGAGCGGAGTCCTCCAGCAGCGCAGAGTATTTCAGGAGAGGAGTTATAGAGGAAGGAGCGGAGTCCTCCAGCAGCGCAGAGTATTTCAGGAGAGGAGAGTTATAGAGGAAGGAGCGGAGTCCTCCAGCAGTGCAGAGTATTTCAGGAGAGGAGAGTTATAGAGGAAGGAGCGGAGTCCTCCAGCAGTGCAGAGTATTTCAGGAGAGGAGTTATAGAGGAAGGATCGGAGTCCTCCAGCAGCGCAGAGTATTTCAGGAGAGGAGAGTTATAGAGGAAGGAGCGGAGTCCTCCAGCAGAGCAGAGTATTTCAGGAGAGGAGAGTTATAGAGGAAGGAGCGGAGTCCTCCAGCAGTGCAGAGTATTTCAGGAGAGGAGTTATAGAGGAAGGAGCGGAGTCCTCCAGCAGTGCAGAGTATTTCAGGAGAGGAGAGTTATAGAGGAAGGAGCGGAGTCCTCCAGCAGCGCAGAGTATTTCAGGAGAGGAGAGTTATAGAGGAAGGAGCGGAGTCCTCCAGCAGAGCAGAGTATTTCAGGAGAGGAGAGTTATAGAGGAAGGAGCGGAGTCCTCCAGCAGTGCAGAGTATTTCAGGAGAGGAGTTATAGAGGAAGGAGCGGAGTCCTCCAGCAGGGCAGAGTATTTCAGGAGAGGAGTTATAGAGGAAGGAGCGGAGTCCTCCAGCAGCGCAGAGTATTTCAGGAGAGGAGTTATAGAGGAAGGAGCGGAGTCCTCCAGCAGCGCAGAGTATTTCAGGAGAGGAGAGTTATAGAGGAAGGAGCGGAGTCCTCCAGCAGAGCAGAGTATTTCAGGAGAGGAGAGTTATAGAGGAAGGAGTGGAGTCCTCCAGCAGGGCAGAGTATTTCAGGAGAGGAGTTATAGAGGAAGGAGCGGAGTCCTCCAGCAGCGCAGAGTATTTCAGGAGAGGAGAGTTATAGAGGAAGGAGCGGAGTCCTCCAGCAGCGCAGAGTATTTCAGGAGAGGAGAGGAGAGTTATAGAGGAAGGAGCGGAGTCCTCCAGCAGCGCAGAGTATTTCAGGAGAGGAGTTATAGAGGAAGGAGCGGAGTCCTCCAGCAGAGCAGAGTATTTCAGGAGAGGAGAGTTATAGAGGAAGGAGCGGAGTCCTCCAGCAGTGCAGAGTATTTCAGGAGAGGAGAGTTATAGAGGAAGGAGCGGAGTCCTCCAGCAGTGCAGAGTATTTCAGGAGAGGAGAGTTATAGAGGAAAAAGCGGAGTCCTCCAGCAGAGCAGAGTATTTCAGGAGAGGAGAGCTATAGAGGAAGGAGCGGAGTCCTCCAGCAGCGCAGAGTATTTCAGGAGAGGAGAGCTATAGAGGAAGGAGCGGAGTCCTCCAGCAGCGCAGAGTATTTCAGGAGAGGAGTTATAGAGGAAGGAGCGGAGTCCTCCAGCAGCGCAGAGTATTTCAGGAGAGGAGTTATAGAGGAAGGAGCGGAGTCCTCCAGCAGAGCAGAGTATTTCAGGAGAGGAGTTATAGAGGAAGGAGCGGAGTCCTCCAGCAGCGCAGAGTATTTCAGGAGAGGAGAGTTATAGAGGAAGGAGCGGAGTCCTCCAGCAGTGCAGAGTATTTCAGGAGAGGAGTTATAGAGGAAGGAGAGGAGTCCTCCAGCAGCGCAGAGTATTTCAGGAGAGGAGAGTTATAGAGGAAGGAGCGGAGTCCTCCAGCAGTGCAGAGTATTTCAGGAGAGGAGTTATAGAGGAAGGAGAGGAGTCCTCCAGCAGCGCAGAGTATTTCAGGAAAGGAGAGTTATAGAGGAAGGAGCGGAGTCCTCCAGCAGCGCAGAGTATTTCAGGAGAGGAGAGTTATAGAGGAAGGAGCGGAGTCCTCCAGCAGCGCAGAGTATTTCAGGAGAGGAGAGTTATAGAGGAAGGAGCGGAGTCCTCTTGCAGAGCAGAGTATTTCAGGAGAGGAGAGCTATAGAGGAAGGAGCGGAGTCCTCCAGCAGCGCAGAGTATTTCAGGAGAGGAGAGCTATAGAGGAAGGAGCGGAGTCCTCCAGCAGCGCAGAGTATTTCAGGAGAGGAGAGCTATAGAGGAAGGAGCGGAGTCCTCCAGCAGCGCAGAGTATTTCAGGAGAGGAGAGCTATAGAGGAAGGAGCGGAGTCCTCCAGCAGCGCAGAGTATTTCAGGAGAGGAGAGTTATAGAGGAAGGAGCGGAGTCCTCCAGCAGCGCAGAGTATTTCAGGAGAGGAGAGTTATAGAGGAAGGAGCGGAGTCCTCCAGCAGCGCAGAGTATTTCAGGAGAGGAGAGTTATAGAGGAAGGAGCGGAGTCCTCCAGCAGAGCAGAGTATTTCAGGAGAGGAGTTATAGAGGAAGGAGCGGAGTCCTCCAGCAGCGCAGAGTATTTCAGGAGAGGAGAGCTATAGAGGAAGGAGCGGAGTCCTCCAGCAGCGCAGAGTATTTCAGGAGAGGAGAGTTATAGAGGAAGGAGCCGAGTCCTCCAGCAGCGCAGAGTATTTCAGGAGAGGAGTTATAGAGGAAGGAGCGGAGTCCTCCAGCAGCGCAGAGTATTTCAGGAGAGGAGAGTTATAGAGGAAGGAGCGGAGTCCTCCAGCAGCGCAGAGTATTTCAGGAGAGGAGTTATAGAGGAAGGAGCGGAGTCCTCCAGCAGCGCAGAGTATTTCAGGAGAGGAGAGTTATAGAGGAAGGAGCGGAGTCCTCCAGCAGCGCAGAGTATTTCAGGAGAGGAGAGTTATAGGGGAAGGAGCGGAGTCCTCCAGCAGCGCAGAGTATTTCAGGAGAGGAGTTATAGAGGAAGGAGCGGAGTCCTCCAGCAGTGCAGAGTATTTCAGGAGAGGAGAGTTATAGAGGAAGGAGCGGAGTCCTCCAGCAGCGCAGAGTATTTCAGGAGAGGAGTTATAGAGGAAGGATCGGAGTCCTCCAGCAGTGCAGAGTATTTCAGGAGAGGAGTTATAGAGGAAGGAGCCGAGTCATCTCACCTCTCCCTTGGCCTTGGCATCGTCCACAATCTTGAGGAACGTCTTGATCTGCTCCAGGCTGGGTGGACAGAAGTCCATGATGCGGATGCGGTGGGCGGTGATTCCCGGGCAGGTGTCGTGGTACGGGGGTTTGCTCTCAGTCAGGGTCACCAGATGTCGGATGCCATTTTCATACAGGTACTCATAATGTGCCGGGAGACGAGGCATGGCCATGCCAGCCAGGAGTCCCGGCTCCACCCAGGAGAAGTTGTGAGGGGGCACCGGGGGCATCGCTGTGGACCTGGAAAGGAGACAAATGGAAGGAACAAGATCAATGCAAATGAAGAACATAATGGAGGACCTATCGCCTTCTACACCCTTCACTTTGAGACCTGAGGGACACAAAGATTTATCAGCATGCTGGTTACACCCACAGGACCCGGGGATCCTTTATCTGCATTCAAGAGCCTTCAATGGATGTGTATTGCTTGCTGCAGCTGGAGTGAGACTACCTGAAGCTGAGTGGTAAGTCCACAATTGGGGAATCATGAAGCTATACATCATGGTAAAGTCAGGCTCCGCCCACAACCAAATCAGCTGTATTAAGTGGACCGACCCTTTAAATAGAGCTGAGTCCTGTATTATATACTGACCACAGGACGGCGATCTACCTGACACCTCACTGAGGGTGGGGGGAGCAAAGTTCATTTCCTGTCATGTGACTCAAGGAAAAAAAACTTTCATTCAGTAAATCAAGATATAGATAGCGCAGTATACACAGCTGCCAATGTATATATAGATACTATGCTGGGAGGGGTGTAACACGACCCCCAAAACGTTCAATCCCCTCTGCTGTGCCCATTATGACGGGTTCCCACCATCCCTGTGCTGAGTTCCCGGGTCTGTACACCTGCTGTGCCCATTATGAGGGGTTCCCACCATCCCTGTGCCGAGTTCCCAGGTCTGTACACCCGCTGTGCCCATTATGAGGGGTTCCCGCCATCCCTGTGCCGAGTTCCCAGGTCTGTACATCCACTTTGCCCATTATGAGGGGTTCCCGCCATCCCTATGCCAAGTTCCCAGGTCTGTACATCCACTTTGCCCATTATGAGGGGTTCCCGCCATCCCTGTGCCGAGTTCCCAGGTCTGTACACCCGCTGTGCCCATTATGAGGGGTTCCCCCCATCCCTATGCCAAGTTCCCAGATCTGTACATCCACTTTGCCCATTATGAGGGGTTCCCGCCATCCCTGTGCTGAGTTCCCGGGTCTGTACACCCGCTGTGCCCAATATGAGGGGTTCCCGCCATCCCTGTGCTGAGTTCCCGGGTCTGTACACCCGCTGTGCTCATTATGAAGGGTTCCCGCCATCCCTGTGATGAGTTTCCGGGTCTGTACACCCGCTGTGCCCATTAGAGGGGTTCCCACCATCCCTGTGCTGAGTTCCATGTCTGTATGCCCGCTGTGCCCATTATGAGGGATTCCCACCATCCCTGTGCTGAGTTCCCGGGTCTATACGCCCGTTGTGCTCATTATGAAGGGTTCCCGCCATCCCTGTGCTGAGTTCCAGGTCTGCACACCGGCTGTGCCCATTATGAGGGGTTCCCACCATCCCTGTGCTGAGTTCCCAGGTCTGTACACCCGCTGTGCCCATTATGAGGGGTTCCCACCATCCCTGTGCCGAGTTCCCATGTCTGTACACCCGCTGTGCCCATTATGAGGGGTTGCCACCATCCCTGTGCTGAGTTCCCGGGTCTGTACACCCACCGTGCCTTTTATGAGAGGTTCCCACCATCCCTGTGCTGAGTTTCCGGGTCTGCACACCCACTGTGCCCATTATGAAGGGTTCCCGCCATCCCTGTGCTGAGTTCCCAGGTCTGTACACCCGCTGTGCCCATTATGAGGGGTTCCCACTATCCCTGTGCTGAGTTCCCGGGTCTGTACACCCGCTGTGCCCAATATGAGGGGTTCCCACCATCCTATGTCCTATGGGTAGGCTCTCCTGATGGTGTCAACCATATTGGCTGGAACCTACAAAAGGTACCATCAGGATGGGTTTTGTGTTTGGTTTGGAATGGTGAGGCAGTCCTGTCTTTGGCCCCCAATCTGGTAGATCGGTCTCTATAGCTCTGGCTGAACTACCCAGGTTATGAAAATACAGAAGATGGGGTCCAGCTTTTTGAGCGACCTTCCCCAACACCCCTTAGTCTACGATCAGTCTGATCTGGTTCCCACTTGGCTCGGCCTTCCCATAGACATTAGACGATGGTCTTCTGATCTGGGTTGGGTAGAGGTCCTCCTTCTACCATGGCCAGATGGACTCCGAATATCAGGACTCCTATGGTTTTCTTGGGCATGAAAGGATCTGTTCCCCTTTCATTGTTCCACTTTTAGGGGGCGAAGCGGCCAAGGAGACATCGTGAGGCCACCATCGGGTCATCAAGTCTACCTTGACGATGATCAGTGCTAATGGGAGGTCGGTGCAAAGTCCTAGACGTGGTCCTAATTGGAGTACAAAGCCAACAACCAGCACAGTGACACATCTGAATATTAGACCCTTTGCAGCCAATGTGTCCCATTCTGGCCCCCCTTGTTGCACCCCATGGTGGCTCTCTGACCCCCACCGTGGAAAGGGCGGCTCAGTTGACCAAACTCTCAGCCTGGATTACTACTGACCTGACTCTGCAACAATGTAGCTGCAGATCTCCTGTGATGTCACATGGCTGAGCCCAGGCACCGAGGGACAAGAACGCCCTCCGCTGTCTGCAGTAAGGGAGCGTCTGCCTTGTGCTAGGCCTAGAGTCTGACGTAGAGGGACAAGAACTCTCTCTGATATATTCTGAAGCCATTTTTTTTTTTCAATTTAGGGACAGTTCACACATGGTTGTCAGTGTCATAGTTCACACCAGTGCTTGCAGATTAATTTATTACAGGTACTTATATATCACCGTCAATTTATGCAGAACTTTACATATACATTGTACAATCACATCAGTCCCCGACCCTCAAGGGGCGTACAGTCTAAGGTCCCTGACCCTCAAGGGGCGTACAGTCTAAGGTCCCTGACCCTCAAGGGGCGTACAGTCTAAGGTCCCTGACCCTCAAGGGGTGTACAATCTAAGGTCCCTGACCCTCAAGGAGCATACAAGCTAAGGTCCCTAACCCTCAAGGGGGTACAATCTAAGGTCCCTGACCCTCAAGGGGGTACAATCTAAGGTTCCTAACCCTCAAGGGGCGTACAATCTAAGGTCCGTGACCCTCAAGCGGTGTACAATCTAAGGTCCCTTACCCTCATGGGGTGTACAATCTAAGGTCCCTGACCCTCAAGGGGTGTACAATCTAAGGTCCCTGACCCTCAAGGGGCGTACAATCTAAGGACACTGACCCTCAAGGGGCGTGCAATCTAAGGTCCCTAACTCACATTCATACATACACATACCAAGGCCAATGTAGACAGGAGCCAATTAACCCCCAGCATGTCTTTGGAGTGTGGGAGGAAACCGGAGTACCCGGAGGAAACCCACGCAGGCAAAGGGAGAACATGCAAACTCCAGGCAGGTGGTGCCATGGTTGGGATTTGAACCAACGACCCGAGTACTGCCAGGGGGAAGTGCTAACCATTTAGCCACTGTGCTGCCCATAGTTCCAGTGTGTTTCAGATGCAGCAAAAAAAAAAAAAGATACATTTTTCCTGCACAGAACTGCACTGGAACACGGTAAAACGCATTAAAAACGCACCGGAACACACTGGAACTCCCTATTTAAATTGAAGAAAAAGCGAGGGGAAAAAAGGAACTGCAACGCATCAAAAACGCACCAGAGCATGTCAAAAACGCATCAAAAATGCACAGTAATGCGCATGCAGAAACGCATCTGTAACACATCTGGACTGCGTTTCTATAGTGTGAACTGGCCCTTAAAGCAAACCTGTGATGCTTTTAAGGCCCCATTCAATCCCGCGTGACGCGCCGCTTTTTTATGCGCATTTGCCCGACGACAGCATAGGGAAGCCCATCCACCTGAATCCCTATCCCCTATGCGCGACAAATGCGCCAAAGGAGCTCAAGTACCTTTGGTTGGCCAAGCCAAGGGACGGCTTATCCACGTTTGGGGTGTCATTACTAAATAACGGCACCCGAAAATGCACACGTTTCCAAAAACACAGGCAGGGGCGTCGTTTATTTTCTGCCCAGGTTTCTGAAACGCTGTGCTGAGAGAAATTCGGCTGTCATGCTGATCCACTGCCATCAATATGATCTCATTGGTTGGCCTGGGACATAGGGTAGTCTAAGCCTTCATTTGATTGTATTCTTCAATAGTCTCAAAGGATATAAATCCATTTCTTGAGCACCAAATGCCTTTGAAAACCCAGATATTACCTTGTAAAAGTAGCCGTGGCTTCATCACTGTGCTGGACATAGCCTGTGCTGAAAGCAGAGCTGTGGGAGAGGCCTAGCTGCAGAAAACTACAGGAGCGGCCGGAGACCAGACCAGTTCCATGCACTAGCAGAGGAAGCAGAGCTGTGGGAGGGGCCCAGCAGTAGAAAACTACAGGAGGGGGCGGAGACCAGACCAGTCAGCCTGCACAAGGAGAGGAAGCAGAGCTGTGGGAGGGGCCCAGCAGTAGAAAACTACAGGAGCGGGCGGAGACCAGACCAGTCCCCTGCACTAGCAGAGGAAGCAGAGCTGTGGGAAAGGCCTAGCTGCAGAAGACTACAGGAGGGGGTGGAGACCAGACCAGTCCCCTGCACTAGGAGAGGAAGCAGTGCTGTGGGAGGGGCTCAGCTGTAGAAAAGTACAGAAGGGGGTGGAGACCAGACCTGTCCCCTGCAGAAGGAGAGGAAGCAGAGCTGTGGGAGGGGCCCAGCTGTAGAAAACTACAGGAGGGGGCGGAGACCAGACCAGTCACTCTGCACAAAGAGAAACAAGCAGAGTTGTGGGAGGGGCCTAGCTGCAGAAGATTACAGGAGGGGGCGGAGACCAGACCAGTCACCCTGCACAAGGAGAGAGAGAGCAGAGCTGTGGGAGAGGCCTAGCTGCAGAAGACTACAGGAGGGGGTGGAGACCAGACCAGTCCCCTGCACAAGGAGAGAGAGAGCAGAGCTGTGGGAGAGGCCTAGCAGCAGAAAACTACAGGAGGGGGCGGAGACCAGACCAGTCCCCTGCACAAGGAGAGGAAGCAGAGCTGTGGGAGGGGCCCAGCTGTAGAAAAGTACAGGAGGGGGTGGAGACCAGACCAGTCACCCACTGCTGCTCTCTCTCCTTGTGCAGTTTGACTGGTCTTGTCTCCGCCCCCCCTCTGCAGCTGGGCCCCTCCCACAGCTCTGCTCTGTGCACAGACTGTGCAGCACAGTGATGATCTCACTGTTACTTTTACAAGGTAATATCTGGGTTTGCAAAGGCATTTGATGCACGCAAAATAGATTTATATCCTTTGTGGCTATTGAGGAATAGATGTAGAGTAGTAGACCAACCTGAGATGATAAAAGGTTGAAAAATTACTCCAAAATTTTTTAAAATTTTTTACATTTTGTAAAATTAAAATTGTGATTACATGATATTCTATTCATTGTAACCGCACTGGACTGCACCATCGCCATCCTAATCCTTCCACCACTCCGGCGGTCACGGCCGCTATATTTGCGTACAACATTTTCACACAAAGAACTAAACCGTTTCCTTTATTTCCTGTCGCTGTTACATTGTTCGTAGGAAGAAGGCGTGACCGCACCAAGCCGCCACGGGTTTAGGTGTTTGAGCGCCCGCGGCTGCACTCAGAAGTTGTGTGGTTTGGATCAAAGCCCGACTCCAGGCTTCACGTTTTGGATACTGCGTTCCCTTACTGCGGGGGTCTCCAAACTTTATAAAACGAAGGGCCGGTTTACTGTCCTTCAGACTTTAGGGGGGCTGGACTGTGGCCAGCGGGAGAAGTCCTGGCATCAGTGGGGGTACATTGTTGTAACCGTTCTGAGAAGGACCTGTTCTGCTCCAGCATAGCTGTGCTCCTGCGTACAGTGCCAGCTCTATAAAGACATGGCTTGATGAGATGGGTGCGGAGGAACTCATGTGGCCTTCACAAAACCCTGACCTCAACCCTACTAAACACTTTTGACTAGTCTGGTGTGGAGGAACTCAAGTGATTTGTATACAGCCCTGACCTCAACCCTACTGATTACTTTTGACCAGTTTGGCGTGGAGGAACTCGAGTGACCTTCATAGAGCCCTGACCTCAACCCTACTGAAAACCTTTGACCAGTTTGGTGTGGAGGAACTCGAGTGGCCTTCATAGAGCCCTGATCTCAACCCTGCTGATTACTTTTGACCAGTTTGGTGTGGAGGAACTCGAGGGGCCTTCATAGAGCCCTGACCTCAACCCTGCTGATTACTTTTGACCAGTTTGGTGTGGAGGAACTCGAGTGGCCTTCATAGAGCCCTGACCTCAACCCTGCTGATTACTTTTGACCAGTTTGGTGTGGAGGAACTCGAGTGGCCTTCATAGAGCCCTGACCTCAACCCTGCTGATTACTTTTAACCAGTTTGGTGTGGAGGAACACAAATGGCATGTACAGATTCCTGGCCTCAGCTCTGTTGAACACCTTTGACAAGTTTGGTGTGGATAAACTCGGGTGGCACTGCAGATTCCTGGTCACAGATTCTCCATTGGATTTAGGTCTGGACTGTGACTGGGCCAATCTAACCCATGAATATGCTTTGGTCTAAACCATTCTATTGTAGATCTGGCTGGATGTTTCGGGTCGTTGTCCTTCTGGAAGACGAACCTCCGCCCCGGTCTCAATTCTTTCGCAGACTCTAACAGGTTTTCTTCTAAGATTGCCCTGTATTTGGCTCCATCCATCTTCCCATCAACTCTGACCAGCTTCCCTGTCCCTGCTGAAGAAAAGTGTTCAGTACTAGTTTTCCGCCACACATAGCGTTTTGCTTTTAGGCCAAAAAGTTCAATTTTGGTCTCCTCTGACCAGAGCCCCTTCTTTCACGATTGCTGTGTCCCCCACATGGCTTCTCCCAAACTGCAAATGGGACTTCTTATGGCTTTCTTCTTGTCACTCTTCCATAATGGCCAGATTTGTGGAGCGCACGACTAATAGTTGTCCTGAGGACAGATTCTCCCCCCTGAGCTGTGGATCTCTGCAGCTCCTCCAGAGTTCCCATGGGCCTCTTGGCTGCTTCTCTGATGAATGCTCTCCTTGCCCGACCTGTCAGTTTAGGTGGACGGCCATGTCTTGGTAGGTTGGCAGTTGTGCCATACTCATCCATTTTTTCAGATATTGGATTGAACAGTGCTCTGTGAGATGGTCAAAGCTTGGGATGTTTTTTTTTTTTTATAACCTAACCCTGCTTTAAACTTCTCCACAACTTTATCCCTGACCTGTCTGGTGTGTCCCTTGGCCTTCATGTTGCCATTTGTTCCCTAATGTTCTCTAACAAACCTCTGAGGGCTTCACAGAACAGCTGGATTTATACTGAGATCACATGACACACAGGTGGACTCTATTTACTAATCAGGTGACTTCTGAAGGCAATTGGTTCCACTAGATTTTAGTTATCAGAGTAAAGGAGGCTGAATACAAATGCACGCCACACTTTTCATATATTTAGTTGTAAAAATTGTTTAAAACCATTTCTCATTTTCCTTCCACTTCACAATGATGTGCCACTTTGTGTTGGTCTATCACATAAAATCCCAATAAAATAAATGTACGTTTTTGGTTGTAAAATGACTAAATTGAGAACATTGGAAGGGGTATGAATACTTTTTCAACAGTAAACCGGTAAATGCTTTTTAGGGCATTGTGGCTTTGGTGGCGCTTTTTTAACCACTTGCCGTCCGGCTGCTGTATATAAACGGCCGGACAGTGGCAGGCCAGGGGCGGGTTGCCGTTCATAAACGGCACCCACCATTATGGACTGGGAGCACGCAGCACCGCGATCCAGTGCCCGCTGTGTCCTTTGGACACAGTGGAACACCGATCGTCATACGGGACCTCTGTGCGAGGTCCCGATCATGTGATCACTGATTGGCCAATCAGTGATCACATGCAGAGTAGTAAGCAAGATGTCACTTCTGACATCATTGCTTACTACGTGTGAAATCTGTGAATGATTACAGAGATCACATGGTACAGGGCTATTCACAACAGCCTTGCACCATGTGACAAGCTGTGACCAATCACAGTTCTCACAGTATTTATCAATGGCTGCAAGAATGCAGCCAGAGAGAAGGAGAAATGATTGATTTTACAGCCTTTATGGGTGTAAAAGCAATCCGTGAAGAAAAAAAAAAAATCTTCATCACCCCCCACAAGTAGTACAGTGTCACCATGGTAACACTGTACTGCTAGGGTGACAGTATGTAGAAAAAAAAAAAACATAAAAATGTAAAAAAAAAATTTATTTTTGAATTATAATTTTTGGTTAGAAACTAATTTGGGTTTTTGTTTTTTACTAAAAGGATAACCAAATACATTTTGGCCAAAATTTATGATGAAATATTATTTATTTGCAAAATTTTATAAGAAAAAACACTTTTTTTTTAAAAATATTTTGGGCTTTTTCATTTATATAGCAAAAATAAATTTAAAAAAATCCCAGTGGTGAATAAATAAAGCTTTATCTGTCTCAAAAAAATGTTAAAAAATTAATTTGGGTACAGTGTTGCATGACTGCGCAATTGTCATTCAAAGTGTGATAGCGCTGAAAGCTGAAAATTGGCCTGGACTGGAAGGGGGGTGAAAGTGTCCGGACTGGAAGGGGGGGGAAGTGTCCGGACTGGAAATGGTAACCGAATACATTTATGGCCAAGATTTATGATGAAATATTATTTATTTGCAAAATTTTATAAGAAAAACACTTTTTTTTTTCAACATTTTTGGACTTTTTCATTTATATAGCAAAAATAAATTTAAAAAAATCCCAGTGGTGAATAAATACCACCAAAATAAAGCTTTATCTGTCTCAAAAAAATGCTAAAAGATTCACATGGTTATGAAGGGGGTGGAAGTGTCCGGACTGGAAGGGGGGTAAAAGCGTCCGGACTGGAAGAGGGGGCAAAGCGTCCGGACTGGAAGGGGGGGCAAAGCGTCCGGACTGGAAGTGGGGGCAAAGCGTCCGGACTGGAAGTGGGGGCAAAGCGTCCGGACTGGAAGGGGGGGGGGGGGGGGGGGAAGCGTCCGGACTGGAAGGGGGGGGGGGGGGGAAGCGTCCGGACTGGAAGGGGGTGAAAGCGTCCGGACTGGAAGGGGGTGAAAGCGTCCGGACTGGAAGGGGGTGAAAGCGTCCGGACTGGAAGGGGGGGAAAGCGTCCGGACTGGAAGGGGGGGAAAGCGTCCGGACTGGAAGGGGGGGAAAGCGTCCGGACTGGAAGGGGGGGAAAGCGTCCGGACAGGAAGGGAGGGGGGGGGGGGGGGAAGTGTCCGGACTGGAAGGGGGTGAAAGTGTCCGGACTGGAAGGGGGTGAAAGTGTCCGGACTGGAAGGGGGTGAAAGCGTCCGGACTGGAAGGGGGGGGGGGAAAGCGTCCGGACTGGAAGGGGGTGAAAGCGTCCGGACTGGAAGGGGGTGAAAGCGTCCGGACTGGAAGGGGGGGAAAGCGTCCGGACTGGAAGGGGGGGAAAGCGTCCGGACTGGAAGGGGGGGAAAGCGTCCGGACTGGAAGGGGGGGGAAAGCGTCCGGACTGGAAGGGGGGGAAAGCGTCCGGACTGGAAGGGGGTGAAAGTGTCCGGACTGGAAGGGGGTGAAAGCGTCCGGACTGGAAGGGGGGGGGGGGGGAAAGCGTCCGGACTGGAAGGGGGTGAAAGCGTCCGGACTGGAAGGGGGGGGAAAGCGTCCGGACTGGAAGGGGGGGGAAAGCGTCCGGACTGGAAGGGGGGGGAAAGCGTCCGGACTGGAAGGGGGGGGAAAGCGTCCGGACTGGAAGGGGGGGGAAAGCGTCCGGACTGGAAGGGGGGGAAAGCGTCCGGACTGGAAGGGGGGGGAAGTGTCCGGACTGGAAGGGGGGGGAAGTGTCCGGACTGGAACGGGGGGAAAGCGTCCGGACTGGAAGGGAGGGGGGGGGGGGGGGGAAGTGTCCGGACTGGAAGGGGGTGAAAGTGTCCGGACTGGAACGGGGGGGGGGGGGAAGTGTCCGGACTGGAAGGGGGTGAAAGTGTCCGGACTGGAAGGGGGTGAAAGTGTCCGGACTGGAAGGGGGTGAAAGTGTCCGGACTGGAAGGGGGTGAAAGTGTCCCGGACTGGAAGGGGGTGAAAGCGTCCGGACTGGAAGGGGGTAAAAGTGTCCGGACTGGAAGGGGGTAAAAGTGTCCGGACTGGAAGTGGTTAAGTCCCTCAACTTTGGATCTGTTGGTGATGGGCACTACAGTCAGTGCCCTAATATGAGAACAATGTTCCCGAGTGTCTGCGGTTCCAAACCTTTTGACTTTCTGACCTTTAAAACCTCTTATTTAAAGCTCTTGGTCTGCTAATCCGCAGGTCGCAATGCCTACAAGCTCAATAAGCCATTTAAAGTGAAATTCTGGTTTTGCGGTGGGGTGGAGAATCCCCTGTAGGGCAGCTATTCACATTGCGAGGATCACTGCAGATACTCACCTGTTCCTGCTCTGTAGCAATGGGCACTGGACATTCCGGCTTACATGCCGAAAGTGAGAATTAAAGGCAAAGTTCACCTTCAGTAACATGTTGCACCCGTATTCATGCTACTAAAGCAATAGTCCCGCACCTCATTGTGATCCCTCATAATTCTACGGTCATTTTTTTTAAAACTTTATTTCTTTTGGTCACAGACACACACCGAGACAAGAGAAGGGTGTAAAGAGTTTATTGAATATCCTACACATAGGGTCTTCTCTACAAGGTGCAAAAGCTGCTCACAGTGTCGGCCCTTTTGGACAGAATAGATAAAAACAAAAATATAACAGAATTTTTTTTTTTTTTTTTTTTTAATTTTAGAAAAGTGTGCAACACCAAAAAGAAAGGAAATGCAGGAGATTCGGTATGTAATCTTAGCAGTGACAGGAATGGTCATACGAAAAAGTTGTCCGACGTTAAATTCTTTTGCATGGAAGAGCACCTGTCATTTTGCAGCAGCTGAAGAGAAGGCGAGGTAGACGTTGATAAAGTTGCTTCTTGCATCGTTAGGAAGTTGGGTTGTGAGCAGGGGCGGACTGACAACTCATGGGGCCCCCGGGCAATAGGGGATCATGGGGCCCCTGTGTCTTTGCCCAAACTCAAAAAAACCTATGAAAAAGGTACCAGGGGCAACTCATGGGGCCCCCCTACTGACCCCGGGCCCTCGGGCAGTGGCGGAGTTTCCAAATGGTCAGTCCGCCCCTGGTTGTGAGAGAGCTGTGATACAACTGGGGAGATAAGAGATCTGAAGCTGATAAAAAAAGGCATAGAAAATCGTATCTTGCCCATCGTTTGAGGGACACAGCACCATAGATGGGGCAGGAACATCCAAAGAAACCGAAGGTTTGAACACGTCACAGGCGATCACACAGCCTCCTTAGCTGACGCCCAAAGCAAACTTCCACGGATGCACCACATCTGCCCTTTAGAACCTATTAAAGTGTAAGACTAGGTCAGGGGTAGGCAAGCTGCGGCTCTCCAGCTGTTGCAGGACTACAAGTTCCATCATGCCTCTGCAAGTCATAGCTGTAACTGTCAATTATGCAATGTCTCATGGGAAATGTAGTTCCACAACAGCTAGAGAGCCGCAGGTTGCCTACCCTTGGACTAGGTCGTGGCTTTACAAACCTGGGAGACTGAAGCCCGATGACAGCTGATGAAGCTGAAGACTTGAGCAGTGAAGAGAAGGGTGCATTACTATTCTTTTGGGTATAAGCCTGAGAGATGGTCTAGCACAGGAGTCTCCAAACTCTCTAAAACAAAGGGCTAGTTTATGGTCCTTCAGAATTTAGGAGGGCTGGACTGTGGCCACTGGGAGAAGAAAATATCCTCACATCAGTGGGAGTAATCAACGCCCCATCTTTGGTATACGTGAGAGGAATTGTTTCCCATTGTTGGTGTCAATTGGAGGAATTGTGTTCCATTGTTGGTGTCAATGGGAGGAATTGTGCCCCATTGTTGGTGTCGGTGGGGGTTGGGGGGATTATGCCCCATTGTAGGTGTCAATGGATAAAATATTGACCCAAGGGCCAGATAAAAGCAAGCAAAGCACTGCATTCCTGCACTCAAGGCAACAATTTGGAGACCACTGGTCTAGCACATCCATCAAGAGATGGTTTCCACTAGACACCCATATGGGAAACCATACCAGGTGGTGATAAGGAAACCTGACTTACAAAAAGAAAGGAAATGGGGAAGGGGAATCCAGGTACACCCCATCAGTTCTAATCACAACTAAGCAATGGAGGGCGAATTCTTTTGAATTGACCGTAGCTAAATACAAGATAGAACAAATTCCTGGTTAAAATCGATGATGAATAGGATCTATACTCAAGAGGGGTCTTGATCCAGCAGAGCTAGATAGATACATCCTACCTCCTGAGGACACCAAGCTAAACTCTGTTGTGTGGATGGAGGAAGCTGTGGGGGTTTTTTTTTTTTCGTTCAGTATTCTGGCTAGGGAGGGAGAGCAAGAAGCCTGAGAGTTGGTCTACCACATCCATCAAGAGATGGTTTCCACTAAACACCCAGGCAGCCTTGCAAAAGAAAAGGAAGTGTGGGAAGGGGAATCCAGGTACACCCCATCAGTTCTAATCACAACTAAGCATGGGAGGGCGAATTCTTTTGAATTGACCGTAGCTAAATACAAGATAGAACGATGTCCTGGTTAAGGTGGATGATGAAAGAACTTCTACTCAAGAGCAGAGCTAGATAGATACTTCCTATCTTGTCAGGACACAAAGCTAAATATGTGCAACAAAAAAGCACCGCTTAGTCCAGGGGTCCAATAGGGATTTGAGATATTGGTGCTCAGGCTAAGAGAGTCTGCCACTCACTCTTACTTCAATAGTTGAGAAGATAGATAGCTGGAAACCCAAATCATCCAAAAGCGTTAATATTTATTTGCTACTGGGTAAAAATGCTTATGCGTTTTGGCTGTCAGGCCTTAAGTGAAGGCCATGAACCCTAAAGACCATGAACCCTGAAGGCCATGAAACCTAAAGGCCATGAAACCTAAAGGCCATGAAACCTAAAGGCCAAGAAACCTAAAGGCCAAGAAACCTGAAGGCCAAGAAACCTGAAGGCCAAGAAACCTGAAGGCCAAGAAACCTAAAGGCCAAGAAACCTAAAGGCCAAGAAACCTAAAGGCCAAGAAACCTAAAGGCCAAGAAACCTGAAGGCCAAGAAACCTGAAGGCCAAGAAACCTGAAGGCCAAGAAACCTGAAGGCTAAGAAACCTAAAGGCCAAGAAACCTAAAGGCCAAGAAACCTAAAGGCCAAGAAACCTAAAGGCCATGAAACCTGAAGGCCAAGAAACCTGAAGGCTAAGAAACCTGAAGGCTATGAAACCTGAAGGCTATGAAACCTGAAGGCTATGAAACCTGAAGGCCATGAAACCTGAAGGCCAAGAAACCTTAAGGCATGGCATGGGTGTCAAACTGGCGGCCCTCCAACTGTTGCCAGATTGACAGTTACAAGCATGACTTCCAAAGGTAGAGGCATGATAGGACTTGTAGTTTCCCAACAGATGGAGGGCCACCAGTTGCGACACCCCTGACTTAAGGCCTCATGGCTGAAACGCATAAGTGTTTTTATCCTGTACTTACCCTGTAGCAAACAAACATCAGTGCATTTGGGTGATTTGGGTTGCCGGCTATCTACCTTCTCAACTACAAAGCTAGACTCAGCTATGCAGCACATGAGGGAGCTGGTTCATTTTCTCTTCATGTCCAGTCCTCTTGGAGGTGGAACAATTCCCACATGTATGTTCATCATTTATGGTGCCGTGTCCCCTCAAAAATGAAACCCTTCTATTTTTTTTTTTTTTTTTTTTAATGTTTAGTTGAAGAATGGGTTTCATTTACCCCCAGAAGCCAGTTTCTCTTCATTCCCCCCCAACATCTCACACCCAAACACTTGGCACTACCACAACCTACCTCAAGCATAGCTGTAGTGACGTAAAAGCAAAGAACAATGTGGTTTTGTTATCAAGAACCAAATCTTTTCTCAGGTTTTGCTGGGCTGGTGGGGTTAACCAGAGTTGAAATCTGCCCTCAATGACCACATATTACTTTTGGTTGCTGCATCTTGATGAAAAGATCCCAAAGGGGGGACATGGACAATACTGAAAAACTCTTCTAACTTTTGCTCTTCATCTTAAGTTGGGCTTTAAAAGTTTCAAGTGAAGGCAGCTTACCGCCTTCCAAAAATAGCCGAAAACCTTCCAACCCAGGCAAAGAAAAAAAAAAAATGGATTCCTCCGCCTTTTCCAACCCCCCTCCTTTGCAGCCGCTCCTGCAGAATGACAGGTGCCCATTAAAGAAGCATATACTGTATATATAAATAAGTCATAAAGTGATGCAACCGCTAAAAGGCCGGTCCCCAAAGGAAATACACAGCAACAGACTGCGAGCCGTAAAACATGGAAAACAACGCCACAACATGCTCCTAACAGAAGGAAAACTCAGAATTAAAGTGGATTTATTCCTGGAAATAAAAATCTAATCTGCCTCCGACGTCGGGCTCAAGCAGACTCTGATCAGAAGGACACTTGGGAAAAATAGATTGTTTTTTTTCTTTCAATAACAAAGACAGAAAATGGTAGAAAGGATAACTGACCGATATCCGAGAAGAATGGTGGCAGAATTTGGGGATTTTTAAAAAAAAAAAAGAAAAAGAAAACATTGTATAAAAGACTGAGAAGGTGGAGGTATAGGGAGAGTGGAGGTATAGAGAAGGGCGGGAGGTACAGAGAAGGGAGGGAGGTACAGAGAAGGGCGAGAGGTACAGAGAAGGGCGAGAGGTACAGAGAAGGGCGGGAGGTACAGAGAAGGGCGGGAGGTACAGAGAAGGGCGGGAGGTACAGAGAAGGGCGGGAGGTACAGAGAAGGGCGGGAGGTACAGAGAAGGGCGGGAGGTACAGAGAAGGGCGGGAGGTACAGAGAAGGGCGGGAGGTACAGAGAAGGGCGGGAGGTACAGAGAAGGGCGGGAGGTATAGGAAGGGCGGAGTTATAGAGAGGGCGGGAGGTATAGAGAGGGAGGGAGGTATAGGGAGAGTGTGAGGTAGAAAGAGTGAAAGCGAAAGTAAATTGGGAGGGAAGGATGGTAAGAAAGCAAGGGTGGGGGAAGGAGTAAAACTGACCAAACACTGATCGAAATTCTACTTTTTCAGGAGGGACTGGCTGAATTTCGACCAGTGTGTGGCTGTCTGCTCGACAGAAGTCGATCATTTGATATCTTGGGGAAAAAAGGGAGGGGGGGGTTTCAGGAGTGGGAGC
>NW_028318947.1:595000-612102 GCF_062004578.1 Staurois parvus
GGGGGGAGAACTTGATTACCACCTATTTTACCCCCCCACTCCAACCACAAGTGAAGACAAGCCCTAAGCAAGCCATATGCTAGTAGACATAGGAACATTTGTACAAAAATTCTTATCAATACATTCAAATGTCGCTTGAAGTACTCAAAAATAATTGTTTTTGACATTTGAATTTGAAGTGAATGGACTTTACCGAACGAAAATCATATTCATGAGAAAATTTCTCCATCCTGCTCCCTTGAATTTTGTCACCACGGTTATAAACAAACATCGATTTGCCCCCACGAATAATTAGCAAATTTAAATCTTCTTGGGGAAGGGGCACTACCAGTGAATATCTACTAGTACATGGCAGGCCTTTGGCTAGATGCACACCTATGAAGGCTGTGTTCGATTCATTTTTCCAGTGTGGTTTGCATTTTTTTTTTTTTTTTTACGCATGTTTGATGTTTTGAATGCGTTTTGAATTTTTGGGATACGTTAATATTGCTTGCGGGAGGTTTCTGTTATGCAGGAAAACACAAAAAATGCATGCATTGTTCATGCATTTCCATTGAAATCTATGGCACCACAGAGTGAAGGGGCTTTGACGTCATGACGCTCGATGGTACCATACTGACACCAGCTGGTACACATAGGATTTTCACCACTGCCAAAAACTCAGGAGGGTATAATTTTTTGCACAAAGCGATCTTTACAAAAATATAAAATGTTATCCAAGGATAATACACTATGACCTGATTATTTTTTTATACTAACCATCGTGGGAGGAGAGCCAATTGATGAAATGAAAAGGATCCCATCCAGCAGGACACCATCCCATCCACATTTGGTCCAATTAAAGGGATAGAATATGACCTCACTTAATACATTTGAAGTGAGAGAACAACCGGCGGGGGTGCACAGATTTTGCCAAGAAGCACAGAATATTATATGCCGAGTGATCACGAATGTTTGAAGAAGGATAGATGGACATTTTTGTGTTATGCCTATGGACGCTGATTTCCACAGTGGATGTTCACAGCACTCGTTTTTAATATCTTTTATTGCACTTATTGAGCACAGTGGCTAAATGGTTAGCACTTCCGCCTGGCAGTACTGGGGTCATTGGTTCGAATCCCAGCCACGGCACCACCTGCCTGGAGTTTGCATGTTCTCCCTGTGCCTGCGTGGGTTTCCTCTGGGTACTCCGGTTTCCTCCCACACTCCAAAGACATGCTGGTAGGTTAATTGGATCCAGTCCAATGTGTATGAATGTAAGTTAGGGACCTTAGATTGTACACCCCTTGAGGGTTAGGGACTGATGTGGCTGTTCTATATATATATATATATATATATGTAAAGCGCTATATAAGTACCTGAAATAAATAAATTGATTGACCCTAGGTTCGCATCTGTGTGAATGGTGCCACTGCAGATCCGCACAAAAATCCACCCGCACAGAGAAATGCAGACCCGCGGGCGGGTGCCATTAGTTCTAATGGCACGCCGCCCGCATTGGAAAACACAACCGTACTGGGAACAGAGGTTCCTGTGTGGGCTGCGTTTTCCAAAGAAGTGCAGGGACTTCTTCCCTGCGCGTCATGTGCATGGGAGTCCATTCAAATGAATGGGCTCTCTTGCCCGTGCAAAACGTGGCCCGCACGGCTGCATATATGTGAACCGGGGGAAAAGGGAGCACATGCATATATAGGTGGTATACAGCATTTGTGAATATCATTTAAAAGTGGAGCGCAGCACATTTTGGCATTTATCACTGATTAAACACACTGGTATGAGTGTTAGGTGCAGGCGATACACTCATTAGCAATTGTATTTTGCCAAGATTTTTTAGCAGCTCACAAGTTTTGATTTTATATTAACACTACATGCTGCTGCCAAAGTCCTTGACCCTTTCCAAAAAAAAAAAAAAAACCGCACCAGTTGAAAACGCACAGATGTGATTGTCACCCATAGAAAATCATGTTAAAGGGATGGAAGTGTGTTTCTGCCAAACTGAAAAAACATTGCAAATCGAATAGATGTGAAACTGGCTTAGGTCGGAAGTTCTTATCTGCACACTTGTTCTAGGTCAGGGGCTCAAAAGTCCCAAACGCCGGGGGTCAACACAGCAGCCAGGCAACTGGCATTTGCAGAAAGAGCACTGAGCAATGACAGCATTTATTAATCTCTAGGAAAAGGAATCCTTTCAGCCTGAACATTCAGCTCTGTATAATCCTACGTGTGATCGGCTTGCTTTATATTGGATCTGCTCATGGTTCACGTCTATAGAAAGGTCTTTGTAAAGAATATTCCCGGAGACCGGGCTGTATAAAGTCATACAAACTTCACACGACTCCAAGTGTCAGACGCATGGAGCCAATCGACAATGAGGATAATCATCTATATCCAGTGACAGGCACATAGGGAATGCGGAGAGTCTGAAGTCAGATCTTGCTGGAGTGAGACATTCCTGGGAGAAGTGACGGAGGATTTCCCCACCTCACTACGTGGCAGTGCACAGAATGGGGGGAGGGAAGTCTGAAGATGCAGCCAGCGTCCTCTTCTGGAACCAGGAACACCAATCACAGCTGTCTAACCTCCGCACACCTGGACCATCATCGAGACGGACAAGGAGCATATCCATGGCAAGCTGCGACTTCTAGTCCCCCTAGAACTGGCCAATCACAGATCCGCTGCACTGAACACTTTCCATTCAGCAGGCAAAGCACATCATTAGAGTAACGAGTGTGCAGAGCACATGCTTGCTGTCAGGTTAGTGGTCACAAAGATCTGATCGATTCTTCACAGAATCCAACAATGTGATTGAATCTATGATCATGGAGAGGACACACTGTGCCATCAATTTCTGCAAACTCAATTATTCTGAACAGCTTGAATGAGAAAAAAGTAAATAAATAATAATCAAATAATGTGAGGATGCTGCATTGAACGATTTTGTTTGATCTGATTATATTTTCTCCTAAACCGTAAACTGATCCACCATATGACTGTACATAAAATCGCTCTGTATATGGCCTGCACTAAGGTCACAACTGGCCAGCAGAACTACGGCTCCCCTGGATTCCCTGGGACCTGTAGTCAGGGCTGCTGGGGCCCCGTACAGCCAACATGACAGGGCCCCCAAATAAACACAGTTCACTAGGCTTCAGATATGATTGAACACAGTGAGTGATCGGTACCAATCACTCATTGTGATCATTCAGGAAAGGAAGGGGCTGGTAAATGTGACATATTTACGGACCCTTCCCCCACTCTTCATCCTAAGGATCCTATAGTGTGTTTGCAGCGGGGAAGGGGTGGAGGGCTTAGGCAGCAGAAATGTATGGTGCACTGGAAGGTGCTGCAGAGAGAACCATACAGGGGATCAGTTCCAGTAATTGCCCTCCCCCCCCACTGCGCCTGCCCACATCCGATTCACCCAGCTGCCTGGGCCCCGTACAGAAGGACCAATGGTACCCCCTTATCCACAGCCCTGCCAGTAGTCCCATATTAGCTGCACAGTGATCAGCTGCCAATCTACCCCGTGAGCTGTGATTGCTGGGAGTTGTAGTTGATAGACAATGGATCACACTGGATGGCAGGTTAAACCACACAAAATCCTTTTTCAGCTTGTCTGCCATCATGCCACACTGGGTACAGTCTGAATCCTTTTTTTTTTTTTTTATTAATCTGTTACAAAGTTTCTTCCGGAGGTCCTGCCAAGCCACCACTTCACCATGATGAGCAGGGCTGTCAGCCTGCTGGATGTCCTTCAGCTGCCTGTTGGTTCCACTACCCCAGATTCACACCTAAGCATTTTCCGCAGCGATCTGCAGAAACGCAGTACAGTCCATTTAACATAATTTCCTATGGGACACGTTTACATCTCTGCGTTTTGTTTTTTTTAAAGAGTCAGGGACTTTTTTTTAATGCAAAAAGTTGTGTTTTTGGTTCTATAGATGTCAATGAAAATGCTGCAGAAAAGGTAGTGCGTTTTTGCTGCGTTTAAATCTGTCCAGCAACAAGAAAAAAAAAAAAGCAGCCAAAAAGGCAAAACACAATGCAGAAATTGGTCAAATGCAAACTTCATAGGCGTGAACCTAGCCTTAGATAGGAAGCGGTTCACAGGGAGGACTGACAACACTACTGCCAACTGTGAGGCTGTAGGCTTGGTGTTGTCAGAGTACTGGGCCTGGCAGGATCCCCAAGGAAGACATTTTGAAATTGGTTAAAAATAAAAGGACTTCAAACTAAACTAAAAGTCCTCCTTTGCAGTGGGGCTGCATCGGCACTACAAGGGTTCACCACTCATTTAGAGGGGATTGGGAAAAGCAGTTTTACTTACCTGATCCTCTGTCCCTGCACGCTTCCTCCATGCGGTTACATCGATCCCTGCAGCCTCTTCTCCCCCATGCACCAGCATTCAGATGCCTCTGACATCAAGTCCAATACAGGGACCATAGCCCTTCACTGGCCATGAGCATGTTGAGAGGCAGCACTGGCGGAGAGCAGAGGAGTACTGCCTGCCAGGGGAGAAGAGGATCAGAAAAGTAAAGGTGCTCTTAGGCCCATTTCACAATGATCAGTTTTTCTTCCAGGTTTACCTGCCCAAAAGTGGAAGAAAAATGCATGAACATTACATCCTATAGAGCTCTTCACACCAGTCCATTGCGTTTATAAAAGTCCTGCATGATGCATTTTTGGTGCGATTAAAAAAAAAAAATAAAAAAAAACGCACCTCCCGATTGAAATAAATGGAAAAATGCATCAAATATACACCCATGGCTACCAATTTGGTGGGGTTTTTTTTCAAAATGTACAGGTGTTGTCACAATGGAGCAATGTGAAAGCAGCCTTAGCCTGGATTCACACGGATGCGGTGCAGAATTCTCAGCGTTTTCTGTGCCAGTTCCGCACTGCATCACAATCGCAACCTGTTCATGAGAACCGCTGCAGGTGTGTATGTTAACACCCTGAAATCGGGCCACAAAATGCGGTGCGACGTGCAGAATCGGAATTCATGGACGCGACTACTCATGCGATCCGATTCCAGTGCGGATCAAAAAAAGGGTCCTGCACCTTTTTAGTGAGAATGCGGTGTCATTTGAGCCATATAAAATGTAAGGCTCAAATCGCACCACACAGAATTCGCATTTGATTTGCACAGGAATACGGATTGGTTCCTGTACTGGGGCAGACTGACAACTCATGGGGCCCCCGGCAATAGGGGATTATAGGGCCCCCGTGTCCTTGCCCAAACTCAAAAAAAGTCTATGAAAAAGGTACCAGGGGCATCTCATGAGGCCCCCTACTGACGTCGGGCCCTCAGGCAGTGCCCGAGTTTCCAAATGGTCAGTCCGCCCCTGTTCCTGTACAAATCACATGCGATATACCACACGGCACAAGTGTGAACCCGGGCTCACTGTCCCCGAACCCGGCAGACAGGCCTTGCTGTGCAAGGTAGGACTATTATTTCTTCCAGAGTTCCATCTCAGGGCTGGTTCATATTAGAAGCCGTGCGTTTTTGCACATTCCCGTGCGTTGCGGTTTTGACAATTTATTCAATGAATGCCAAAAGCACAAAACGCAGTACAGGCACCACATGAACACCCCGGTCACATCAAGACCGACTTTGAAATCATGAAACTTACAGTGAAGTCGAACGATTTCAAAGTCAGGTGAGATGACGATTTCAGGTGCGATTTGTAAGACATCTGACACAGATGTGTATATAAATCGCACCAATAGTAATGCATGTACTACTTTAGAAATCGGTGCGGCTCCAACCAAGTCAGAACCGCACCAGTATGACCCCTGTAATTGCAGACAATAGCGTGCAACTGGCAAGTCGCATGGCATGCAAAGTCACACCTGATATGACGGAGTGTAAATGCGTTGTTTGTTCGATGTGCTTCGGGTGCCATTACTAAACCATAGCAGCAGGGCACATCCAGCATGGGCAGCGCATTTGTGTGCGGTGCAGGAAACGCACCTTTCCCACTCCGTGTTCTGGAGTGAATGGGCCCCCCAAGGAGAACTTCTCCCTCATCCCCCGGGGATCACATCGGTCTTAACCCCTTCTCACCTGGTCCACTGGGTTGAGCTATAATAGCCCGCCTCCAGCGCTACCATCCACCAAAAACCAACGCACTCCGGACCCGCCATCTTTGTTGGCACCATCTGCGGGCAGCAGTCTCTTCCCAGGTCTAACTGCCCTCATGATGCTACACAGCCATCCAATGTACCCCAATAGCCCCCCCCCCCCGGACATGTGATGTGGGGGCCCCTGGAGGATACAAACGCAGGGTGCCATTCCAGGCAAGAAAGGTCCTACAGTAAAAGGGTGTCCCCTACATTTGGGGAGGATGGGAGGAGCACTGGAACATAAAGATGTAAAGAGTGAAGGTGAACTTTAAAAGGCATAATGAAAGTCCTGCTGAGAACCAGAGGCTGTCTATTCATGGACAGTGAGCATGCAGAGTGACGGTGGTAGGGGCCCGGGGCCCCTGGTGGGCGGTACCTTGAAGTAGGCCACCTGGAGGTAGTTGTAGGGACTCCTCTTGCTGAACTCCAGCTCCAGCTCCTCTCCGATGCCAAAGCGCACAGCCGGGGCTCCCATCCGCTCCTCCTCACAGCGCCGCACACAGGCCGCCCGCTCCAGCACCATGTGGAAGAAGCTCAGGTCCTGCACGGCCCCCGACTCCCGGGGCACAGCGGACGGGTCCCCGGAGGAGGAGCACTGCAGGCGGCAGCCGATGCGGTGTCGGCGGACCAACTCCCGGTTGCGCAGCGCCTTCTCCATGTTGAGGATGACGGAGGGCCAGTCGGAGCGATAGTACGCCTCCACCCCGTTATCGTACAGGAAGTCATAGGGCTCCAGGAGGGCGGCCAGCGGACCCGCCAGCAGGAGAACCAGAGCCCCGGACAGCAGCGCACAGGACGCCATCATTGCACTGCCAGCACACACACATTGACACGCCCCCGCATACACCACGCCCACAATGCATTCTTTCCAGGCCGACTAGACCCGCCTACAGGCTTTATAATGACACGCCCCTTCATACACCATACATTCTTTCCCCTTCATGTGTCTCGCCCACGGCCTCTTTAATGACACGCCCTACGCGCATAAACACGCCCACAGCTCCAAAGCGCTAGGCCAGTCCACGCTGCTACTAATTATCTAACCACGCCCCCTCCATAACCACTCCTACCTTGTATTTTTTTCCCGCAGCCTCGTCCCGCCCCCGGGCTCTACAGTGACACGCCCTACGCGTATAAACACGCCCACAGCTCCCCAACTCTAGGATAGTTCACACTGCTACTGATTATCTAACCACACCCCCTCATAACCACCCCCCATTCTGCATTCTTTCCCAGCAACCCTGACCCGCCCACGGGCTCTACGACACGCCCTACGCGTATAAACACGCCCGCAGCTCCAAAGCTCTCTAGGCTAGTCCACGCGGCTACTAATTATCTAACCACGCCCCCTCCACATCCACCCTGCATTCTTTCCATGCAATCCTGACCCGCCCCCGGGCTCTACAATGACACGCCCTACTCGTATAAACACGCCCACAACTCAAAGGCTTGCTCACTCTGCCACTAATTATCTAACCACGCCCTCTGCCTTCTAATGATAGTTCTTACAGTAGCTGGAGTCAGTGCCAATCAGTGTTCTGACGGTCCTGTGTGCCGTTAAAGTGACAGTACACCCAAAATACACAGCGCAGCTTTCTCAAAGCGGAGTTCCACTGTACTGTGCACTGTAAAAACAGCCACTCCCCTGTCCCATGATCCCGCGGTGTGTCCCCCGCAGCCAGTTTCACCAGGAATCTGGAGTTCCAGGCACTGGCATTTTCAGTGTGGGCACCCGGCTGTTACAACGTGCGGCTTCCTGAATGGCCCCATCGTCTTCTGGGACCTATCATGTGTCCCACAAATCTACGGGGAAGGGAGGGTAGGAGGACAAGTTCCACTTCCAATCACCTAGGCGATCACAGCACAAGTGGGTCAGTTTCAGGTACCCGCTCCCCAAAGGTGCCAATCCTTAACGGGGAGCAGGGGACCAATCTTTAAAGTGGAACTTCCCCTTTTGGGTGGAACTCCGCTTTAACCACTTCAACTAGGCTTTTCTTATAACCCCTTCCTGCCCAGGCCAATTTTCAGCTTTCAACGCTGTCGCACTTTGAATGACAATTGCGCGGTCATGCAACATATGACACTTTTATCATGTTTCTTTTCACACAAATAGAGCTTTCTTTGGGTGGTATTTAATCACCACTGAGTTTTTTACTTTTTTGCTAAGTAAAAAAAAAAACCTGAAACTTTTTTAGAACCCCTGTCAGTTTATATTGCTGTCTGTGCCCCCGTTCGGGAGATTCATCCTCTCTATGTGTCCTGTTTACCGTTATCATTGAAAGTAAAAGAAACCCAAATTTTAGGTTAGAAAAGTAACAGGCGAAGTCTTCCAATGGGGACACTAGTTCTAATGACCTGAGGGCCCCAAGGGCTTCCCTTAACTTTCAATGCATTTGCGAACGCAGGTCACAAACACATTGCTTTTGCCTGCAATGGCCTGCACTTTGTACCATGCAATGCAGTTGCCGTGCGTTTAAAAATAGTGCATGCAGTACTTTTAGTGTGGTGTGATTTCATCCCATTCAAATGAATGGGCATGAAATCGCACTGCATATGAATCGCACAGCACTTTCCTGCGCGATTCATATCCGAGCATAGTGTGAACTGATCTTAAAGCAGAGTTCCAGTTGAAAAAATAAATAAATAAATAAAAGTCAGCAGCTACAAAAATTGTAGCTGCTGACTTTTAAAATACAGAAACTCACCTGGCCCTCGGTCCGGCGGTGTAGCTTGCAGCTTCACAGCCTGGTGCGCACTGTGCATGCGCGAGAAGCACTGAGCTTTGTGAATGGCCCCATAGTCTTCTGGGACCTCTCATGTATCCCAGAAGACTATGGGGGGGGGGGGGAGGACAACTTCCGCTTCCAATCACCTTAGGCGAACACAGTGGAAGTGGGAGCGGGTACCTGTCAAATTTTGTCACCTGCTCCCCCAAGGTGCCAATCCTTAATGGCGAGCGGGTGACAAAGAGTTAAAGCGTAACTTCACCTTTTGGGAGGAGCCCTGCTTTAAGGACAAGGCTTTCTTTTTGTGAATATTGTCTTGCAAAAATTTTTTTTTTTCCCGGAATGAAACGTAACAAAACGCACTCTTTATTTGAGCAGTGTTAGTTTAAAAATAAATAGTGTTACCGCACATAAAAAGTGCAAATTTTATTCTGTAATTTGTCCTGTTTTAAAATTATGATTCTGGTACAAAGCATCGCAAAGCTATTTACAAATTAAATAAAATGTTTGTTTTTTTTCCTAATTTTCCATTTTCATGAATGTGAAATTTGTAAATATATGTTAAAGGTGTACAAATATTAACAAACAAAAAAAATTAAATAGTTTCTATTTTATTAACTAATAATATTTATTTTTTTTGTTTGTTAATATTTTGTTTGTTAATATTAACCAAAAAATCAGCAGAAAAATAATAAATGAATGGAGAAGGAGACTATGGAGTTAATTAGGGCTGAATATAATAAACTATGGGTTAATAAGGGGTTAAAGAAAGGAACTTTTAATTTAAAAAAAAAAAAACTTTTTTTTTTTTTACTTCTCAGGTTGCTTTAGCTGACTTTATCTGCAAATGGAAGTTCATCCTTTTGATGTGTTGATGAATAAACAGATACACAATGAAACATTGTTTCTTATGAGAAATGCCATACTGCTTTAGTTTGACAGCTCCAGTAAGCACTTTCTCTATGTCCTCAGCACTGCCATTTTGATTAATCAGAGCTGAATTGCCAGTACTGTGACAGGGGAAGTCCTGGAAGCAGGACAGAAAGACTGGACTTCCACATGCCCTGTGTACAATGATGACACTTTTGTGGGCGTGTGTAATATGTCCAGAGTCTGCAACTAGTTACCCATGAATAATGGACCTAGAATTATTGCTTTCCCTCCAGTGCTAAGTTACACATGTGGCACAATCAACATTTTCTTGTGTAGGCACCCCCATCACATGTTCATACATTCTTGTATGGAGGGGTGATGGGCTCAAAGTTCTTTTTTTTATGGGGGGGGGGTTGTAGTGCTTGCTTATAGCTTACACATAGTTTATCTCTTCTGTAACAAACACCCTGTATGAATTGCAGTTTTAATAAAGTTTTTTTTTGTAAATAATAAAAGTCATACTTACCTGCTCTGTGCAATGGTTTTGCACAGAGCAGCCCAAATCCTCTTCTTCCCGAGTCCCCCGTCTGCACTCCTGGTTGCTCCCCCTTTGACCAGTGCCCCCAATAGTAGGCTGCTTGCTATGCAGGCACTGGTGCGTGCTTGTTCCCGAGCCCCACTCTATGCGTCCATAAGACCCAGAGATGCGGCTCAGCCCTACCCCTGCTCTCTCCTCATTGGCTCACTGGCTGTGATTGACAGCAGTGGGAGCCAATGGTTCCTGCTGCTTTGTCTCAGCCCAGGAAGAGAGAGACCTGAGACAGACAAGGCTCCCGTGCACATCGTGCAGGTGAGTATTAGGCCTCTTTCACATGGACATTCCGATCGGGTCCACTTGCCCGTTTTTCAGGTGGACCAGATTGGAACCACCATTCTCCTTTATGGAGCGGTGAGTATAAATGGGCATGTGTCCATTTACACCAGCTGACATCCAATCCGATCCAACCCGCAAAAAATCCCCTTCCGTCCGTTGGATTGGAATAAAAATGCATGAAGGTAAAAACCTGCAGCCTTTACAACCACTTTAAGACACATTTAACATAACAAAGTCCACCTAAGAAAGAAAATAGACTGTCATAAACCACTAGCAAGATCTTCAAAAGACTCCTAATGAAGTTCTGTCATAAATGGCCTTGCTGTAAACAGTCTAAGCCAGGGGTCTCCAAACTTTCTAAACAAGGGCCAGTCTTTTTGACTTTGAGAGGGTCGGACTGTGGTCATTGTGAGTAGAAAAGGCAAACAATGCCCCATCATTGGTATTAGAGGGAGGAATAGTGCCCCATCATTGGTATTAGAGGGAAGAATAGTGCCCCATCAATGGTGTCAGTGGGAGGAATAGTGCCCCATCAATGGTGTCAGTGGGAGGAATAGTGCCCCATCAATGGTGTCAGTGGGAGGAATAGTGCCCCATCATTAGTATAAGTGGGTGGAATGCTTCATCCTTGGTGTCAGTGGAGGTATAGTGCCCCATTGTTGGTGTCAGTGGGAGAAATAGTGCCCAAGGGCCTGATAAAGGCAAGGAAAGGGACACATCTGTCCCCAGGCTGCAGTTTGGAGACCAGCGGTCTAAGAGATCAGTTGAGCAATACATCATCTGTGAGTTTGGTTTTTGACCTGAAACCGAACTTTCATACATTACGAATTCTCAACTCTAATTCATATTACGTAATTACAGCTATAATGGAGTTACCTTCCTAAAATGTGGTTACATTAATCAGTTAGACATCAAATATGCCAAATTTACATGGTCTAGTAGTCTGATAAGAAATATTGGAACTTTTAAGAGAAATATGTGTATGATCTATATCATATTTCATGTTAGGGATGGTCTCCAAACTGTGGCCCTTTGCTAGCCTTTATCCGGCCCTTGGTGCACTATTCCTCCCAATGCTATGAAACAGTATTCCTCCCACTGACACCAACTGATGCTGAACTGATTCCTCCCACTGGCCACACTGCGGCCCTCTTAAAGCCTGAAGGACCATAAACTGGCACTTTGTTTGAAAAGTTTGGAGACCCCTGGTCTATATGTTCGAGTCGAACATATGTTCAACTCGAACATTGGATGTTCATGTGTTCGCTGAACACACAACATCTGGGGCATTCAGTGGGCCTTTCGCCTGCGGGTCCCACAATGCAAAGCGCTATGGCGGCACATTGTTATTGGCCAAAGCATTGCACCTGACCACAGCTCCACTGCACAGCTTGGTGTCATCTGCAAAGACTGAAATGGGATTTTTAATCCCAGACCCTATATTGTTTATAAATATATTAAAAAGTAAGGGTCCCAACACTGAACCTTGGGGTACACCACTGACAACCCTAGACCATTCAGAGTATGAATCATTAACCACTACTCTCTGAATACGATCTTTTAGCCAGTTTTCTCTCCATTTACATACAGATTTTTCCAAGCCTGTAGACTTTACCTTACACATTAGCTGTGTGTGGGGAACTGTGCCAAATGCTTTTGCTCTGTCCAAGTATACCACGTCCACTGCCACCCCTCTGTCCAAGTATACCACGTCCACTGCCACCCCTCTGTCCAAGTATACCACGTCCACTGCCGCCCCTCTGTCCAAGTATACCATGTCCACTGCCGCCCCTCTGTCCAAGTATACCACGTCCACTGCCGCCCCTCTGTCCAAGTATACCACATCCACAGTCGCCCCTCTGTCCAAGTATACCACGTCAACCGCTACTCCTCTGTCCAAGGTTTTGCTCACCTCATAAAAAAAAATCAGATTTGTTTGACAACTTCTGTCTTTCATGAATCCATGCTGTCTGTTGCTTAAAATATTTTTCTCCAGCAAGAACTCATCTATGTGGTCTTTTATTAAACTCTCCAGTATCTTCGCAACTATAGAAGTTAAACTAACAAGTCCATAATTACTTGGTAAAGATTTTGACACCTTTTTAAATATTGGCACCACATTGGCCTTACACCAATCCAGTGGTACTATGCCAGTCATTAAAGAGTCCCTAAAAAATTCAAAACAATGGCTTTGAAATGACAGAGCTCAATTCTTTAGGGACCCTTGGGTGAGTGAGTTGGCAGAGTTGGTAGACACAAGAGAAAAAAAGAGAAGAAATCTCTCCAGTAAAAGAAATGTGGGATTTTCACATGAGTTTTAGTTCCAGTAACAATGGCACAAATCCCCTTGGTGTCTTGTGATTTCTGTATCCATATCTTCTTGGTATCTTGTAGTTTTGTGCCTATATTCCCTTGGTATTGTGTAGTTTTTGGGCCCATATTGTCTTGATATCTTGCTGTTTTTGCATCCATACAGTGTCTTGTGGTTTTTGGGTCCATATCCATTTAGCATCTTGTAGTTTTCTATGACCATATTCTTAGGTGTCTTGTGCTATTTTTGCCCATATCCTCTTGGTATGTTATAGTTTTTGTGCCTATATTCCCTTGGTATTGTGTGTGTTTTGTACCCATGTCACCTTGATGTCTTGTTTTTGCCCCCATATGGTATCTTGTGTTTTTTGTGCCCATATCCATTTTAGCATCTTGTGTTTTTAGTGCCCATATCTCCTTGGCCTATACTCCCTTGGTGGCTTAAAGTTTATGTGACCATGGCATTTTGTGTTTTTTGTGTCCATATCTGCTTATGGTACTTGCAAGCAGATTGCGCTGTTAATTTTCTATCTTCTGGCTCCAAACAGCAATAGATTATCTTTTCAATTCTTTATTTCCAATTGAATGTAAATTTGGTCAGGTCATAATCTAAAAGTGTTTTTTTTTAAATGTGGTCAATTGAAAATCAAAAATAATTGAATGTCTGATAAAAAAAATATAGAGCTTTACAAACATTCATATTGAAAAAAAAAAAAAAAATGCATGTGTGGCTAGCTGAAGGGTCTCTTGGACAATCATTCCTCTGGGACGCTTTAACGCATGTAACAGAAAGGAATGCCTTTTCTGCCTGTGCCGCAATGCATCACAGCGATGTGGAAAGTCTACATAACTATATGGATGTCTGGTTTTGGTCTGGTAAACAATGTGTGTTTTAATCTTTGCAAAAGTACAGATGTAAAAAAAATCTTTATACTATTGCAGCCATTTTATTTTGGATTTTGGCTACTCCAGCTACATTTTTCTGCTCAGTGTGTACCGACAGTGTAATAGGATATAGACTAGCGTGTGCTGCTGATGTGGCACTATAAGAACATCTGTACAATCCATCAGCAGCTGGCTCGTTGGTCTAGGGGTATGATTCTCGCTTAGGGTGCGAGAGGTCCCGGGTTCAAATCCCGGACGAGCCCAGGTTTTACTTTCCTGACCTTTACATGACTGTATTCTATACCTTTGTAACAGAAATGTCCCTTTTTCTTCTCTTACTTGGACAGCTACAAGGTGCTTGCATTCAATATAGTAGCTCCTCTCCATTTTGCCTCTTGAAAACCATTTATGACAACAAACAACACTGCTCTGCTGGTCCTTGAAAATGATCGCCAGCTGGGAGCCAGTGGTGGTAACATCCTAGCACATATGTACACCAGCGGGTGCTTGCATATACACTTTATGTTCTTGTTTACACTTATGCTGCTCTCTGATCAGTGATCCACATTCAGATCGCTCTTCAGATAGTATTTGGCAGGTGGTTAGGACGCTATCTCAAGGCGCCCCTATTCAGTTGAATGGGTCACATTCAGTTGGTGGTACTGCCTGCTGAATACAGCAGCAGGGATAATGTTTGCTGTAAGAGATGCAGCCAAAGCATATGTACTCCCCCCTGTGCTCTCTTTGCAGCATAAGGGGGAGCAGTTAAGGGGGCATTAAAAACCTCAAACACAAGTGTAAACGAGCCCTTTAACCATCAAAGGGCATTACACACTGTGTTTTTTTTAAAAGAAATATATAAGTAAATATTTGTGTCAGCATGTGTTGCATTTAAAAATGTTGTTTTTGTGAAGTGCAGGCAGGACCCTACATTCTACCTCTACCTCTCTCCAAATCAAGATGAACTATCTTCTCCTGCATTTAAGACCCACTCCATCTTTCAACTGTCACTTGGCAGAATCTCAGAGAACAACACAGTATCTGTGATTTGACAGGTAAATGACAGGGGTGGGGCTTAACCTTGACTTTAGAGAAGTCAAGACTCTGTATGCAACCTGGTCCTTGGCTGCAGGGTCCCCCATAATGTCCAGTCCTGGCACCCCTTTAATAGAGTTTGTATGCCCCAGGGGCAGGAAGGATCAGCAATCGAGTAATTTTATGAAAAAACTAAAATTGCACTAAAAACATGCGAAGGCTTAAAATTGCGCTCACTTATGAAATTGCAGGAAAAAAAAAAGTACCCAAAATTCTCCATACACAACATTTCAAAAGCCTTTACAAGTTGTTAGTTTAGAGTTAACTATGAATTATGGCCCTATAATTATTGTTCTCACTTCAGTGTTCACAACGATACCTCATGTGTGGTGCAATTAATATTTACATATGAGATGGTATCAAAATGTTTTGTAACACATCAATAGATGGCAGCACAAGGATGCGCACACAGTCACACAGAGCACCCACCTTCATAAGTCAGTGTGCCTGATCACATCTGCTATTTCATCATGGACAGCAAGTTAGAACAAAGAGCAAATGTGACATTCTTGCAGAATCATGTTAAACATCTCTGTGGCAGATTTCCCAGTTTCACGCAGAATTTCATGTTTGCGTTTGTTCATACTTGCTGTCCATGATGAAATAGCAGACGTGGTAACGCCCATGGTCAGAATAGCACCAGCTGCACAGCTCCTGATGTACACAAGATGATGTCTTTTGGCACACTGACTTATGAAGGTCGGTGCTCTCTGTGACTGTGTGCAGTTTTGTGCTGCCATCTGTTGGTGTGTTACAAACCTAGTCTCGAAGCTTTTTGATACCACCTCGTACATTTGCTGGTCTTACGCTGAGATATTTAAAAAAAAAAAAGAGGTGTGAATGAGGAAGATGGGTGCTTTAAAATGTTTTTTTCACTTTTTTGTTTCTATTCTATATATATTTTTTTTAAATAATTTTGCTACTTTATTGCTATCACAAATGGGCTAACATGCCCCCTATGTGATAGTTAGGTAGGTACCCTTTATAGAGACATTAAGGGTCTAATAGACTCCCAATGTCTTCCGTGCCCTCCAATGCCACTATTCAAGTACAAATCAAGTATCAATAGCTGCATCCTCGGCTACACCAGCTGAAGAATGGCAACTGTGACCCCAGAAGTGACATTAGTCATAGGAGGGATCAGCGAAAAACAAGGAACCAGCTAAAATGAATAGACAGTTAAAAGATAAAATAATTGCTTTTCCTGCAATATTCAACAATAGTCTGGAGCAGGGGGTCTCCAAACTATGGCCCGCAGGGTGGATGTGGCCCTTTGCTTGCTTTTTTCCGGCCCTTGGGGCACTTTTTCTTCCACTGATATGAAGCACTATTCCTTCCACTGACACCAATGATGGGGCGCTATTCCTCCCACTGACACCAATGATGGGGCGCTATTCCTCCCACTGACACCTACGATGGGGCGCTGTTCCTCCCACTGGCACCAACGACGGAGCGCTGTTCCTCCTACTGGCACCAACGACAGAGCGCTGTTCCTCCCACTGGCACCAACGACGGGGTGCTGTGGGTTGGACTAGCATTTAAATATATGAAATCCATCCGATTCGAATGTGTGCCAATTGATGATATATATTGAATATAAAGCAGTCTGCCGGAAAACCTCCAAAATGTTTTAAATCCACTCAGACCAACGAACATACAAAAAGAATGCCAAAGATACAAAGCAAATTCTGAAAACAAATATGATGAAACAAAATTCTTCAATTAACTAATTCATCCAAAATGAAAAATTTCCAGTGTCTACTATTCGGTACATTTGAAGGTTTTTTTTTTGTAACAATGCTTTCATAGGTATCATATCAATATTACACACACAAAATGCAGCAGTTTTATACAGAATTTTACATTTCTTTGACAGCTACATTGTTCCAGCTTGGATCAATGTAACTATGTATGTGCCATACCTGTGGGGTTCCTGCAGAAGCTGGAAATCACCGAAGTAGACATTGCTATCAGAGTGATCTCCACTCACTTCCAGGTTCCATGCTGACCGGCTGGCCTGATACCAGACATGTGCCGTTCGTATTTGTTACAAAAGGAAATTTGGAAAAAAAAAAGTTCTTCGAGGAGGTTGGGGAGGGGAGGATAGGAGAGAGAGAGAGAGAGAGAGAGGGGGGGGGGGGAGAGAGAGAGGAAGGGAGGGGGGAGAGGGAGGAGAGAGAAAGAGGGAGGGGAGAGAGGGGAGAGAGGGGAGG
>NW_028318948.1:300000-430108 GCF_062004578.1 Staurois parvus
AGGGTCAACCAGTTTTTAAGTCCAAAGGTTCACATACTTTTTCCTCCCTGCACTGTGAATGTTTACATGTTATGTGCAATTAAACCATGGCAACATCTAATGTTTGTGTAGTATTATGTTCAGCAGACTGTGTTCTTCTATTGTTGTGACTTATAGGACGTTCAGAGCACATTTTATGCCCAATTCATGCAAAACTCCACGTAATCCCAATGGGTTCACATACTTTTTCTTGCAACTGTAGGTGGTCATTGGATGATGGTGAGTGTCAGTTCATGTTGGGCACTATTTTGAGCACAGTGGAGAACCTATTGTGTTGTGGGAAGAGTTTACAATCAAGATATAAAAAGAATTAGTTGAACACCAGCACTTTGCAGTTTTTAACTGTTTTGGGACAGAGTTATATTTTTATTGTCATATATTATGTGCGGTCCACATGGTTACATATTTATTTTTGTGTGTTTAGGTTCACAATTTAGGACTGCTGCAGTTGCTAAATAGAGATTCTGACATATCCATAAGCGCATCAGCACATTTTTTATAAATTATATCGCATGCAGCATTACATCACATAAAAAAAATTGTATTAAATGGGCATACGTATAACCCATGCATATATGGAAAACCTATCTGAAGCAATCCACACCATTAGTTGTAATTAAACAAAGACAGATTCCAAATGTCCAAGTATTTTCAGAAACAATCCTATTGTTCAATAATCCAGCCGTGTCAACTATTGTTTTTTAATTACTGCGTTTATATTGTTCTATATATATTGTATAATCACCACGTGCAGATGCCCATCCACCGAAAAAATTAAGCTCTCACCTTTTTAGTAAATCTCACAACAACTAATGTTATTGCCCCTTGTAGTGGGGTCACCTGTACCGGAGGAGTGATGGCTTCCTCCAGACCACTTGGGCTTCTCAATCCATCTCCATCCTCTGCAATCCTTAGATTAATGTTTGCAAAGTACTTGGAAAAAAGAAGGAAATATAGTGCTCTCCATATAAAAAACACCACTTATTGATTAAAAATGGAATACATTCAACTTTTCTGGTGCACAAATCAGGTGCACACAGTGTATAAGCATGTACAGTTGAAACCAACCAACAAAATGGCCGACTTTATCCTTCTGGTTTGTGCGGCGTGACATCACTGGTTCCTCCCTACACCTTATATCATAAGGTCATGTGACTTCATCAGGGGTGATGGGAGATTTAACTTCGGGAACAACAATCCTTTAGGGAGGATTCAACCAAATTGTAGCTGAAGAACAGTATAATTAAGTGTTGGATGCCCACTGTATGCTGGAGAAGGCAGCGATAGCTGAAATGTGGGCCTATAATGTACTTTTGCATAAACCTAAATTAAGCCCCACCTGCAGAAACTTCAGAATGTGACAGACTTGTGAAGAGTCCACTGTAAAAGCTTGATCAGCAGCTGTCCTGTGCATTTATCCCATATTCCACTATAGGTTAGTATTGTCCTTCCTTGCTTTCATGAGAGTATTCAAAACATTTACAGAGCACCCGAGATCTATTAGCCTTTGCCTCTCAAGACCCAAGCCATCAGCTTGAGCCTGTTGGGTGCTGGACAAATGGGACTTTGGAGAAAATTTGATCAGAAGGAGTGACTCCTTGACACTCAGGAAGAGCAGAGGGTACCAAGGTCCCTTCGACCAATCTGGGATCACCACCAAAACTGTCACCTTCCCCTGCTATATTCTCAGCAGGAAGCGGAGAATCAGAGGGAGCGGCAAAAAGGGATGAGCTGTCTTGGAGATCCACTCTGTGATCAGCATCTCCACCCTGATTGCTTGTGGATGCTGAACCCTGGAATAAAACTTTTAACAATTTGGTGTTAACTGGGGATGTGAACAGGTCTACCTCTGAAACAAATTACCAAGTTCCGTTAGTTCTCGAAAGACTTGTTGCAGTTTGGACCTGAGCCTGAAATGCCATTCTCAACTCCTGGATGTTGGACACCATCTTGGACCCTTGGGAAAAGGTCCTGAACCCATTGCTCCTGAATTAAGGCTCCCGAGCAACTTTGCTGGTGTGACTGCAGCACCAGCCACTAGGTCGTCTGATGAGAATGACATCGCAGAAGATTCTGCTTCTCCAACCACAAGTTTAGGCTTGCTTTCATACACGGTGTAATCCATAGACCTAGCCCCTCTGACTGCCACTGGTCCAGAAACCCAACTTGAAAGGGGGCAAGAGTTCAACTGAGTCTATCTGATCTGCTGGAGTGAGACAATTTATGCAGCCCAATCTAAGATGTGAAGGATGAAAGATCTCCCAAATTGACCTGAATATTTACTTTGATGGATCATGTGTCCATCACCAAGGCTGTACCTGTGTCCAAAAAGGAGCCACCGAGTGCTCATATAACATGTAGTGGTGGCACTATCCTCAAAATACCAGAAAGCATCCTGACATGGAGCTCTTCACTGACCTCTTGGATTATGTGCTGGCTTACCAGTTTATCTTGGACACCCAGCCAGAAATGCAGAAGCTACCTTCTCTGGAGTGAGCGTGGAAACGGACTCTTGAACTTCGGTCTCCATTAACTCAACAGACGTTCATCTTAAGGCAGGAATCCAAACTGACCACTATTAATTTAGGCTTCACCTTCTAAGATCAAGACCAATACAGTCCTTTAGTACATCCTTGAAGACCACAGCATCTTCTAATGGTAAGGTCATGTATCTGGCCAATTTCATAAGGGATACACCAATTAAGAGGGTGAGTCCAAACCCTGGACACCTTCCTGTTCAAAAGGGCATAATTTTGACATTCTGCTGTGACAACATGCTCCAATGTTCTTGAGAAGAAGAGACTTAAGAGGATTGATTGGCTTAAGAAGGCTCTGAGACCAGTTTTAATGGCCCTGAAAGAAAGACTGGACATTGCCAGAATAGATGGCACTTGCAGAAGGTGAATTCAGCAATTCCTTTAGAGTGACTTGACCACATACTTAATTGTGGCAGCTTGGTCACCAATCATTTAATCGCTGTCTACCTGAAGGCAGCAGGACTCAGTCATGTTAATCTTCTTTGGAAGAATCTGACAAGGTTTGATTTGCCTGAGAAGGTTCTGAGATTGCTCATTGGCAGAATATATAACCCCTTCAAAGGGTGAGAGGAAGTAACTCCTTTAGAATGTATTGACAATGTGTTCAATGAATGTGATAACCTGTTAGGTGTCAACTCATTTATTCCTGGCTTCCTGAACCAGCAGGGCTCACACGGTTATGCTCATCTGTATCTTCTTTTTGGAAGAGTCTGAAGAGGATTGTTTGCCTGGAAGGCTAGGGGACTACTTATTGATAGAATAGATAACCCTTTCACAGGGTGACTGGAAACACTCCTTAAAGTATATTAGCCTCATGCAACAACCTGTTAGGTGGCATCATCTTTATCCTTGGTTGTTTGAACAAAGCAGTATTCATGCAGTCCATCTGCATAATAATCTTTGGAAACTCTGTTTTGCCTGGGAAGGCTAGGCAACCTCTCATTGCTAGAGAGGATAACCCTTTCAAAGGGGTGAAAGGAAACCAGTCCTTTAGAGTGTATTGAGAATGTGTTTATTGAATGTGACATCATATTAGGTGTCATCATCTCTATCTATGGCTGCTTAAACCAGCAGGATACACACAGTCATGGTCATCCACATCTTCCTCTTTGGAAACTCTGAAGAGGGCTGTTTTTGACAATGTGTTTGAGTGTGACAACCTAGTAGGTGTCATCATCCTGATTTCTAGTTGCTTGAACAAGGCAAGATTCATACAGTCATGTTCATCCACATCTTTCCCTTTGGAGAATCTGAAGAGGCTGTTTTGCCTGGGAAGGCTATGAGACTGCTCATTGCTAGAGCATTAACCCCTTTACAGGGTGAGTGGAAACACTCCTTTTGAGTGTATTGGCCTAATGAATGTGACAACTTGTTAGGTGTCATCATAGTCATCTCTGGTTGCTTGAAGAAAACAAGATTCATACAGTCATGGTCATCTGAATCTTCTTTTTTGAAGAGTCTGAAGAGGGCTATTTTGCTTTGGAATGCTCTGAGACTGCTAATTGCCAGAATAGATCATCCTTTCACAGGGTTTTGGTTGCTGTTTAAAGCAGCTCAAAAAATAATTCAATGCACTTGAAAATAGCTTGTTTAGTAACAAAGCCCTAAAGGGTTAACTACTGCTAAAGGGATGTTGATACTGCAGCTTCCAACCACAGCCTAGAGATCACCAGATGTTAATGAACCAAACCTTGACCTGTCAGGGAGCAGGACATGATGAAAGAGCAACCAAAAGGTAGGAATCTACCACAGAGTCACAGAAATAATCTGCAATGTACACAAACCATCCAGGGGAATTGTTGACATCATAAAGACCTTCTCTTTTTTTTCTGAAAAACTGAAGAGCACAAACAAATATAAAAGGATGTCCTATACTCCAATAGGCAATAGCTGGCTACTATAGTCATCCACAGGTGACTCCTCTACTTTCTTTGGAAATGCTGGTCCTTTGAGGGGGTTGGCATAGTGGCACAATAGTGAGGCAAACATGAGAACCCACCAATGGGTTAATGCCATGTGTGAACAGACAAAGTATTACTTTGTACACCTGATATGCAGAGTACTAACTCTGGAGGAACTCAGGGTATGCACAGTGGCTGCAGGGAGCAAGATTCCACAATACCTAGCAATGCAGCATTCATTTGGATAAACAACATTTTTAAGTTTAGCTCATCCAACCTCTGATGTTTGACTGCAAACACTGGCACTGCGCGGGGGTTACGTGCCTAGGAGAGACTCTGCTGACCACTTCACATAGACCCAGTGGACCCCAAACAAGGGTGTTATTCATGATAAAAGCCATCCTGAGGACCAGCAATGGGGCTCCCTGGATTATGGGTCATTTAGACAGTACACCAGGGACCACATCCAGCTTAAACCCACATGCATGGACAGCCAGCCAGGTAGAGGAGCATGTCTAGGTCCTACACAGAGGAAGAAAAAAGAGGAGGGGCCCATACCCAGGTTTTGTTTAACATGTGACCTGTGTTGGGGTTAGTAAACCCACTGAGCACACCAGCTCACTAGCACTCCATGCCTGCTCAGCTGCAGCCCATCTGGTCCATAGAGTGAACTGTGTTCAGGGGCATGGCCAGGGGCTGTACACTTGGATGTGTTGCTGAAATATGTAATAATCCCCAAAGTAATTAAAGGGCTAAGGAAAAAATCAGAGGGTCTTTAAAGCTGAACTCTAGCCATCCCTCTCTCTGAAGCTGAGGCAGCAAGACGTTGCTCCTATTGCTAGTGATGGAGATTCAGCAGTGCTTGGACGAGCAACAAAGTGCCATTGTGTTGTGTGAGGCTCAGGGGATCATGGGGCCCCTGTGTCCTTGCCCAAACTCAAAGAAGCCTATGCAAAAGGTACCAGGGGAATCTCATGGGGCCCTTTACTGACCCCGGGCCCTCGGGCAGTGCCCGAGTTTCCAAATGGTCAGTCCACCCCTGGTGAGGCTACAGAGGGAACTGTTCCATAGGGACACATAAGCAGCCCTATTATCGACCCTGCCACTGACAATTGATCTCTATTGGTAGAATTGCCTGTGTTTCATCAGCCTTAGGCTACGTTCACACTAGCGCTGTGTGCAGGCGGCAGAGAGGCGTTTGGGAAGCGTTTTTACCGCTTCCCAAACGCCTCTGCCAATTCTGCACATTACAGCACATGGTACTGTTCTAACGGGAGCGTTTGCGCCGCGTCGCGGAAAAACGGACGCCTCTGGACGAGTCAGGCGTTGAAGCCTCCTATTCTTGTCTATGGTGCCGCTCCGCAAACGCCTGGCGTTTGCAGTGCGGTTGCGGGGCGTTTGCGAAGCGGTAACACCACTCAAACTGCATTATAGGCGTTTGGGGGGCGTTATTAACGGTCGGCAAACGCCTAGCAATCGCCGCTAAACCGCGCATGCGGCGTTTGCGGAGCGTTTGCCGAGCGTCAAAAAACGCTCCACAAACGCCGGACCAACGCTTGCCAAACGCTATAGGGGTGTTTGTCAAGAGTTGACAAAACAGCCAAGTGTGAACGAGCCCTTACTGTGCCGTGCCCAACTCTTTTAGTAATCAGATTTCAATTCTTTCAATCAAGGAGGCTCAGCATCAAAAGTGGATGTTATCCCAGCTTCCTGTTTTCACAAAGCTATATACAGAACCCTATCAGCTCCTCCCACCTGTTATGATCTGCCTGCATTCCGTAGAGAAGCTCAGAGACCGAGTGCTGATTTCACTGGGTCTAAAATATGGGTATGTAATGAAAACAGGTTTTATTTAAAAAAATAACAAGTATGCAAAAAAGCAGATTAAACTGTAGGTAAAGTTTGTATTTAAATTAAGGAATGAAAAGGGTAGATTATGCTAAAATACATGACAGCAGTATCATTTTAATATATACATATAGTGCAGGAGTTAGGTGTAATGCACAGAAAGCAGATGTCAGGAGTCATTAGCGCACAGAGTGCAAGGGTATAGATTGAGTACACAGAGTGCAGGAGTCAGGAGTATATAACATCGACTGCAGGTCAGGAATAAGTAATGCATGGGGTTATGAGTAAATAATACACAGAGAGCAGAGATTAGGAGGAAGAAATGCAAGAGAGCAGAGGTCAGGAGAAACAGTAGTTAACACATGGGGATTGAGTTTCTAAAGGCAAATAGACTGTGCATTTTGCAAGTACAGTTGCTCCAGAGCTTAGTAAATGAGGGGAAGCTTTACATCGCAAAGAATGCTCAATCACATACAGTCTATTTGCCTTTCGTAAATCAACCCCATGGAGTACAGAGGTCAGAAGAAAGTAACACACAGAGAACAAAGTAACATATTGATAGCAGGTCAGGAGTAAGTAATACTAGAAAGTAGTGTATGACTGACCAGTGGACAAGGGATAACTCCTCATGCTCCTGGTTCCCAGTGGAGTCATCTGACTTGTACTATGCAGGCACTTCAGCCAACCCAAAATGGCACAGACCCCCCCCAGAATGGGTATTGTACCCATGAACCTGAGACAATAGGTAATTGTATCCTCAATGGGAAACTGAAACTGTGCTGTGAAAATGAAACTCTGTCTAATGCAGGCCATAGACGGGTCGTTTATCAGCCGAATTGTCAAAAATCGGCCGATAATCACGCCGTTAGTGGGGCCAGCCCGTTGGTCGTTTTCTCATCTTCTCATTTATTTTTATCGGCCATGCTGGAAAATCCGCGAACAATGTCAGTTTTTCGTGGACATGGTTGGCAGCATCGGCAACGGGGTTGACCGATTTTGGCCCGTCTATGGCCTGCCTTAGGGCCTGTTCACGCTAGCCCGCAGCCCAAAATACTGTTCCCTGCAACGTTTTGAGCTGCTGAACTGTGCAGCAGGGGGTGGTGTGATGCACTTTTTATTGTGTAGCAGGCTCCTTGTACAAGAGGATTCAGAAGGAATCACATGATCAGCAGTCAGTCCTTTCTCTCTCTCTCTATTTGTAAAACCTGGGCATTCTGCCAAGTTCATGACTCATCCACTACACAGCAAAGAATGCTGGGAGGGGGAGGAAGCAGGAAGTGAAGGGGAGAGGGGAGAGACACCAGGCTGGAGAAAAGACAGAGATATGTGGAGCCCGTCCAAGCAGAGGAGGAGGCACTACAGCACTCAGCGCGGATAGAGGGACCCTGCTGTGTGTTCAGAGTCTGGTGAGCTGTCCCCCTGGAGAGAGTAAGACACACCATTTACACTTTGCATATAGACTGGGACATCCGCACCCCACTGCTGGGATCTCGCCCATCCGGGGCCCTGTGCAAGCCACAGATCCCCCTGCCTGCTTTGCCCCTCACCACCAGTGTAATTGAGACTGTCTGCCCCGGGGACTGACACATACTGGGAGATTGCATCCTGTGACTGCCCCTGGTCTTGGGGTGCTTTGTGTTGCGTTTAGACACTGAGGTTGGACCCTCTCAGCCCAGAAACCTAGTGAAATCTGATGTAACCCACACCAGCTGAAACTCCAAAGAAGCCTTCAGCTGCTATTTACTTCATTGTAAGGACTAAAGGTGCACCAACTAGAGCTCCACCGTTACAAGGACTGAAGTGGGGGAATCTGGCTTAGTAGCCTTATTAGAGGTACCTCTTTATTGCATTCTGTTCTGACTCTGAGGTGATTTTTGGCTAACGCCCCTCAGAAGCAGAATCATACACCGGTGTGGGTAATACATTTCATTGATAGAGTATAAGTAAGTTTATTTGTTTGATGTCAGTTGTATTCTGCTTAAAGTGCAACTCTGCCATCCGGAGACTCTTGGCTGTGAAGCCCTCTAGTGGCAGACCAAATTTACTGCATTGCATAAAAGAAGAAAAGTAAGTTTGGAAGTTGAAAGGGGAACCCCACCCCTCTACACTGCATTTTATTCTCCATAAAATTGTTCTTGTTTCATTTAACCCTGTGTCAGCAAATTTCTTGGCGGGGTATTTGCTATTCATTACCAGTTGTGCCAGAGGGATTGGGTTTGCTTAGGGTTGGATCTATTGAGCGCAGGACCCATAATATATTCCAGCTTGTCCCAAGGGGCAGTGCTACACGTGGGGGCTCGTCCGGGATTCTTGCTGCTCAATTACCCAATAACCACTCAAGCAGTGCCCTATACCAACTCCTAAGATGGACGTCGCAGCCGCGACCAAGTGGTGCAGCAGGGAAAATGCTTGCCCAGAACGGAGTGTAGTGGACAAACTTCGAGATTACCTATATGGAGCAGAATTCGTGATAAAAGCAGATAATAACCCCCTCACATACATTCTCACTACAGCTAAGCTGGATGCTACTGGCCACAGGTGGTTAGCTGCCTTATCGGAGTTCACTTTCAGCCTCAGTTATCGGCCAGGGATTGGGAATAGGGATGCAGATGCCTTATCCCGAAGACCTCACTGTTCCAAGGATTCCCCAGAAGAGTGGACTCAGGTGCCCTCTGAAGGGGTACGAGCCTTATGCCAAGGAGTGGAACACCGAACAAGAGGTGGGTCCAGGGCAGAAGACATTGGGATTTCGGCGTCTGGCGTTCCCAGGTGTTATTGCAATGTCACCCAGGTTGGGGGTGAAGGCCTGCCCAAGCTTTCCAGGAAGGATCTGCGAAGAGATCAGTTGGAAGACCCCCTCTGCGGCCTAGTATTGAAGGCTTTAGAAAGCAAAAGCCCTGAATTGCTTCTTACATCGTCAAGGGAGGCCCGGCGGCTACATCGTGAGTGGGATCGGCTACAGTTACGCCACGGAGTGGTCTACCGAAGGGGCCCCTCTGATGATCCTGAAGAGAAATGGCAGCTATTTTTGCCCGCAAAACACAGAGAAACGGTGCTGGCCGCTCTCCATGATGACCATGGCCATCTGGGACAAGAAAGAACCTTTTGTTTGGTAAGAGACCGCTTCTACTGGCCCTGCATGCGGACAGAAGTTGAAAGTTACTGTCACTCCTGCATCCGATGTATTCAGAGGAAGACTCTGCCTCAACGAGCTGCCCCAATGGGCCACCTTCAAAGTCAGGGACCCATGGAATTGGTGTGCATTGACTTCCTGTGCCTGGAGTCGGATCAGAGTGGACAGGGAAATATCCTGGTAGTGACTGACCATTTTACCAGGTATGCCCAGGCTTTTCCTGCTAGAGATCAGTTAGCATCAACTGTGGCAAAGATTTTAGTAGAAAGGTTCTTTGTGCATTACGGACTACCACAACGTATCCACTCAGACCAAGGGAGAGATTTTGAGAGCAATCTCATCAAGAGACTCTTGAGTCTCCTAGGCATCCAAAAGTCGAGGACTACTCCATACCATCCTCAGGGAGATCCTCAGCCAGAGAGATTCAATCGTACCCTCCTGAATATGCTCGGGACTTTGACTTCAGTGCAAAAGCAACACTGGAGTAAGCATGTAGCAGCCATCGTACATGCCTACAATAGCACTGCCAACAACGCTACAGGATACTCTCCTTACCGGCTAATGTTCGGCCGGGAAGCCCGACTGCCAGTAGACTTGGCTTTTGGAACCTCTGTAGACCATACCTCTGCAGCTTCCCATAGAGGATATGTGGACCGCCTAAGGAAAAGCCTGAAGATTGCCTATGAGAAGGCACAAGCCACCTCAGATGCCAGGGGACAGAGAAACAAAGAGAACTTTGATCTCAGAGTGCGAGTACAGGACTTACAATCTGGAGACAGAGTCTTACTGAGAAATCTGGGTATCCCTGGAAAACACAAGTTGGCGAATAGGTGGCGACCAGAGCCCTATGTCATCTGCAAACAATTGCCTGGATTGCCAGTTTACCAGATTCGACCGGAAAAGGGTGTTGGCCCACTCAAAACCTGGCACCGCAACCACCTTTTGCCTTTGTCAGATGCAGTCCGTCTACCATCACAATCTGATCCACAGTCTACCCCCTCAACTTCTCAGAGGACTAGACCTGTGACCAGGTCTCAACCCACACCACCTCCTGCAGATGAAGAGGACAGTGAGAGTGAGGAGGTAGGGACAGATTTGCTGTGGCCATCTGACATTTCCGAACCCACCATTCCTTCTTCCACTGGAGTGACTAACGTAGTTCCTCTTAGGCCAGAGGCTCCTGATTTTGTGCCTCAGGCCCAACCTGCAGAAGACTTGCAAGAACCTGAAGACTGGTGGTCCATTGTTGATGAGGGAGAAGATGTAGAGGAAGCTGAACTGGGAGAGACAGAGAGCGTCGAGCAAGAAGCAAGGGTTGATGAGTCAGTAGTGTCAGAACCAACATCGGAAGCAACGCCAGAACCATTGCTAGAGCCCAGAGAACAGAGAGAACGTAGAGTTATTCAACCCCCAAAGAGACTGACATATGATGTGTTGGGTGAAAACTCTGAGGAAGTAGTATATGCTTCTCAAAGGAATCTTGTGATGCCTGGTTCTCCTACAGCAGTTTCGGTAGAGAACAGCCCCAACTCACCCCCTGGCACATCTGGTTGGGCCATTCCCATTAGTGTGGCCTATGGGCAGGACAACCCTCACTCTGCTACATGGTGGGAGGTTCCTCTGCCATATTCTTATGCAAGTGTGAATAATTTAATTTCCTGTGTGTACTAACTTTGCTTTTTCTCCGCGTGTATATAAAAAGCATGTAACAGGTTGCTTTTACTGCTGTCTTTGGAGGACCAAAGCTTCTCGAGTGGGGGGAGTGTGTAGCAGGCTCCTTGTACAAGAGGATTCAGAAGGAATCACATGATCAGCAGTCAGTCCTTTCTCTCTCTCTCTCTATTTGTAAAACCTGGGCATTCTGCCAAGTTCATGACTCATCCACTACACAGCAAAGAACGCTGGGAGGGGGAGGAAGCAGGAAGTGAAGGGGAGAGGGGAGAGACACGAGGCTGGAGAAAGACAGGGACATGTGGAGCCCGTCCAAGCAGAGGAGGAGGCACTACAGCACTCAGCGCGGATAGAGGGACCCTGCTGTGTGTTCAGAGTCTGGTGAGCTGTCCCCCTGGAGAGAGTAAGAAACACCATTTACACTTTGCATATAGACTGGGACATCCGCACCCCACTGCTGGGATCTCACCCATCCGGGGCCCTGTGCAAGCCACAGATCCCCCTGCCTGCTTTGCCCCTCACCACCAGTGTAATTGAGACTGTCTGCCCCGGGGACTGACACATACTGGGAGATTGCATCCTGTGACTGCCCCTGGTCTTGGGGTGCTTTGTGTTGCGTTTAGACACTGAGGTTGGACCCTCTCAGCCCAGAAACCTAGTGAAATCTGATGTAACCCACACCAGCTGAAACTCCAAAGAAGCCTTCAGCTGCTATTTACTTCATTGTAAGGACTAAACGTGCACCAACTAGAGCTCCACCGTTACAAGGACTGAAGTGGGGGAATTTGGCTTAGTAGCCTTATTAGAGGTACCTCTTTATTGCATTCTGTTCTGACTCTGAGGTGATTTTTGGCTAACGCCCCTCAGAAGCAGAATCATACACCGGTGTGGGTAATACATTTCATTGATAGAGTATAAGTAAGTTGATTTGTTTGATGTCAGTTGTATTCTGTTTAAAGTGCGGCTCTGCCATCCGGAGACTCTTGGCTGTGAAGCCCTCTAGTGGCAGACCAAATTTACTGCATTGCATAAAAGAAGAAAAGTAAGTTTGGAAGTTGAAAGGGGAACCCCACCCCTCTACACTGCATTTTATTCTCCATAAAATTGTTCTTGTTTCATTTAACCCTGTGTCAGCAAATTTCTTGTCGGGGTATTTGCTATTCATTACCAGTTGTGCCAGAGGGATTGGGTTTGCTTAGGGTTGGATCTATTGAGTGCAGGACCCATAATATATTCCAGCTTGTCCCAAGGGGCAGTGCTACAATTGCATCACACAGCTCCCCTTTTTTTTAACCTATTGACAATTTGTGTCACTGCACAGTGGTGACATGCAGGGCCATCCAGAGCAATGTGATAATATGCAAACATGTTACATAATATGTTGTATAATATTACATATCTCTGGTAGGCAGTGAGGCACTGCATTCTGGTGTGAACACGACACACAGAAAACTATCCATGAGCAAAAACACAGGTAACTGCACGTAGGGTGAATGGGCTCTTAGGCATTATCTCCTGCAAAAGCAGAGAAAGCAGCAGTGCAAGGAATGCATTAATGTAAAAACATTAAGGCTTTATGATCACTTTTTTATTTTTTTTGTTTATACAAGCAGCGTAAGTACCTGAATTTGCGTTGGTATCCACCTCCTTCAATCCCTATAATGCAGCAAAACTCAAACTGGGAGAAGAAGAAACTGCACAAGGACCCAGACAGCTGTGATTCAGTACTCATGCGCTAACAAGGGATCTACTGATAGAAGAAAACAGAGTGAAAGAGAGATCACATCAATCTGCTATTTCCCCTATCACTGTCCAGTCACGGGCTGTGGAAGGGACAAGACTGGCGAGTAATACCTAACTGCATCAGATGAAAATCAGGCCTTTAGCCCTGCCAGATAGGGCTGTGCTGGGTGGCAGACCAGTGTAAAACATGAGACTGGATGGACATAAATATAAAATCTTTTTCAGGTAAAGTAGCACCCTTATATGTACTGTATGTCATCATTGTAATTAGTTGTTTGTCTGGAGTTTAGCTTAAAGTTCAAACAAGGATTAGCTAAGTTCTTCTTTAACAATGGCAAGCCATCTAGCCATGTACACTATATTGCCAAAAGTATTAGGACACCCCTCCAAATGATTGGATTCAGGTGTTCCAATCCCCTCCATGGCCACAGGTGTATAAAATCAAGCCCCTAGGCATGCAGACTGCTTCTACAAACATTTGTGAAAGAATGGGTCGCTCTCAGGAGCTCAGTGTCTCCAAGCATGGTCCCGTGATAGGTTGTCACCTGTGCAATAAGTCCATCCGTGACATTTCCTGGCTACTAAATATTCCACGCTCAACTGTTAGTGGGATTCTAACAAAGTGGAAGCAACTCAGCCACCAAGTGGTAGGCCACGTAAAATGACAGAACGGGGTCAGCGCATGCTGAAGCATACAGTGCACAGAATTCTCCAACTGTCTGCAGAGTCAATAGCTAAAGACCTCCAAACGTCTTGTGGCCTTCAGATTAGCACAACAACAGTGCAGAGAGCTTCATGGAATGGGTTTCTATGGCCGAGCAGCTGCATCCAAGCCTTACATCACCAAGTGCAATGCAAAGCGTCGGATGCCGTGGTGTAAAGCACGCCGCAACTGGACTCTAGAGCAGGGAGACGTGTTCTCTGGAGTGATCAATCGTGCTTCTCTGTCTGGCAATCCGATGGACGTGTCTGAGTTTGGCGGTTGCCAGGAGAACGGTACTTGCCTGACCGCATTGTGCCAAGTGTAAAGTTTGGTGGAGGGGGGATTATGGTGTGGGGTTGTTCTTCTGGTGTTGGGCTTGGCTCTTTAGTTCCAGTGAAGGGAACTTTTAATGCATCAGCATACCAAGACATTTTGGACAATTTCATGCTCCCAACTTTGTGGGAAGAGTTTGGGGATGGCCCCTTCCTATTCCAACATGACTGCGCACCAGTGCACAAAGCAAGGTCCATAAAGACATGGATGAGTGAGTTTGGGGTGGAAGAACTTGGCTGGCCTGCACAGAATCCTGGCCTCAACCTGACAGAACACCTTTGGGATGAATTAGAGCAGAGACTGCGAGCCAAGCCTTCTTGTCCGACATCAGTGCCTGACCTCACAAATGTGCTTCTGGAAGAATGGTCAAACCTTCCCATAGACACCCTCCTAAACCTTGTGGACAGCCTTCCCAGAAGAGCTGAAGCTGTTATAGCTGCAAAGGGCCAACTCAATTTTGAACCCTACGGACTAAGACTGGGATGCCATTAAAGTTCATGTGCGTTTAAAGGCAGGCGTCCCAATACTTTTGGCATTACAGTGTATGTTGGTACTTGCAGATCTCCACCAGCTGGAGGGCTGCAGGTTGCCCACACTCGCTAATAGCTCTCTCAGTGAGATTAATGTGTGCCCCTCTTGCAGGGAGCTAGCAGATCCAGGGCTCCCCTCCCAAGCAGAAACAAGGGGAGGTGGAGGAGAGGGGTGGCTTATGGTCTGATGCTAATGAGACAGAGCCGGGGCCAGCATGATACAGCGGATTCTCAAGCAGCATCATGCAGTAGTTACTGTCAGCATCTCTTCTGCTGTATCAAGAACTCCAGGCTCATTCCTTCTTTCCAGCAGCATTCCCACCCCACCCAATCCATCTTAAGAAGCTCCACATAGCAGAGAAGGAAGGTAAATATCACCATGGCAGTTTCACTGTGAATTCTGCATGTAGCAGTGAGTTCTGCGTCTATGCTGCCCTGCATCACTGTATTACAAATTGATGCTTCATATTTCTATCTCACTGCACAGTATTTGCATCACAATTAGCAGTCCGGCTCTTTAATCTTTCTCTGAATACAGGCTGCGCCCTACTGACCTGCCTATCACCCAGAACATACATCCAATAGGGAGGCTTGCTGGGGCGTCAGCATTTTCCTAGTATACTGTATGTGACTCATCACTTGTGGACTTACTGTAATTTTAGGTGCTGTTTACTCTTATTGGATGGCTTGTTTATTTTACTAATGGCATTTGATTGCTGCTAATTAGTTGTTGATAGTTTGGCCTGTTCTCATTTAGTTTTCTTCTATCGTGTACAATCTGCATATTCTACCTAACCAATGCTATACATACACAGTGACTAAACAGGAAAGGAGGTGTCTGTCGTAGACTGTAGAATGTCTTGTTATCATATGATACAGGTATAGGGATGCTGTTTCTCCAAATAAAGGGACCCTTTGGGATTTGGAGACCTAAGCCTGGAAAAGCTTAAATTACAAATCAAAATATACCTCTGCTCTTCCTCAAACTGCTTTCAATACTCTTAATCCACCTATGCTCCAGACAGTAGGAAATGCTTTGTGATGTTGCTTATCTGATCCTTTTCAGAAAGTAGGTATTGTCTTGATTCAGACCTAAAAAGATTACTGATACCAGGACCAGAGCAAAGACGATGGCCAGAGTGGAGTAAGCCATAATGACCAATCAAAAGCCATCTCTTAAATGATCTGCAAAAGAAAATTTTGTTCACTAAGTTTTTATTGAATTTTCAGATTTTCATAAGAGAAATTGTTTGAGAAACTCAAAGATACAAAAGATAGAAGATCAATATGCTCACATCAGGGGCGGACTGACCATTTGGAAACTCGGGCACTGCCCGAGGGCCCGGGGTCAGTAGGGGGCCCTATGAGATGCCCCTGGTACCTTTTTCATAGGCTTTTTTGAGTTTGGGCAAGGACACAGGGGCCCCATGATCCCCTATTGCCCGGGGGCCCCATGAGTTGTCAGTTCGCCCCTGGCTCACATTAAAAATGGTATAATTCAGGCTCCATGCACGCTAGCATTTTTTTTTTTAAGTTCAAAAAACTCTGGAAGAAGAGAAAGGTTTCTCAGTACCCATGTGCCTCCCACTTCTGTCTTCTACAGGAGCAATGACTCTGGATCAAAAGAGGGCGGCATATAGGATTCAATCTATGGTTCCCAAGTTTTGTTGAGTGGTCATTTTTTCAAAGACCATCACAGATTTGGTGCTGGACTTCAGCGAAGGGAATGGCTGCGGTCTTCCAAGCTCTCATTATTACCCACTTTGCTGCAACAAGAATGCACGTAACAGTCTTGAATGGAGCGTTTGTGTATTTTATAAGGGTCTTTATCCATTTTATCTGATTTACCCGCAATCATAGCATTTGATAGATCCTAATCCAAATTCTATGCACTTTAGAGCAATAGGAAAATCCTGAAGGTTGCTGGTAACTGTAGTATAATCAAACACTTTCAGTGGTATAATTAACAGACCAAAAGGGAGCACAAAGGGAATTTTTTTTGTTATCGTTTAAAATGCATTTTAGGTACACTGGTGTTCACTGAAGCTTATAGATGAAAGAATATGTCAACCCAACGTTTCATATTCCTGATATGTACCTGCTGTACCATGTACTTTTATGAAAAAGTATCTTGTTCTCTTTGTATTGCTTCCTTTGTGTGAAATCCCTGGTGTTCCTGCCACTCCCTCTGCTTTCCTATTAAAAACTGACCACACGGGGGACGTGGTCTGGACATGGCCAAGTGAGAACGCACCGCTCCTGAGTTCCTGCACCTCCTGAATTATTTGCTGCCAAACCTTGCTACAACAACCTATCATGCTCTCAGCCAAGAAGAAGATGGTGAAGGGGACACAGGCATCCCGGTGACCCGGTCTGAAGACCGAGATACCGGTTCTTTCCGAAGACTGGCCGTCTGGACTCTAATACTAATATGGCGGCACCACATGGAACACCGACTGTCTCACCTTCCGGGTCCGTGTCCCAGCCATCTACTCCTGGATGCCTTGGACATGTATACAGACCTCCCTGAGGCTTTCTTTGTGAGCCGACCTGGCTCCATGCCCGCGCCAGCCACCCCTGCAAATCCGCCCACGGGAGATAACCTACGGGCGCTTATCTAGGGACTCCCAACTAAGGCCAACATTGAGGCTCTTATTATCTGGGTAATGTATATGCACAGCATATCAAACTTCTGCGATCAGAGATGCAAACTCTGGCTGACCCCCTCTCCACGGGCAAGCAGTCTGTGATGGTTCTGGACCTTCGAGTGACGGTGCTGGCGAACACGCAGGTGTCCCACGGGGCTGTGGTGGTAGCTCTCCAATTACATCTGTAGGAGCTGGAGGACCAGAGCCATCGCAACAACATGAGGCTCTGAGGCCTCCCGGAGGCCACAGGCCCTGATCAGCTGTGAGATACTGTCACAGCTATCTTTCACAAAATTCTGGACACTACTCCTCTGGCAGACCTAGAGATAGACAAGGTGCACAGGACGCTAGGCCGAAACCTTCTGACCCGAATCGCCAGAGGGATGTACTCTGTTGACTCCACCACTTCACCCAGAAGGAATCTATTCTGCGTAAAGCCTGGCTACAAGGTGACACTGACTTTGATGGGGTCTCCATCAAGATCTTGCCTGACAGATCCTTGGCTACCTTACAGAGGTGCGCCCTACTTCGCCCTCTTCTAGATCTGGCCTGATCTACCGTTGGGGGTACTCGTTGACTGTCTCTATACGGAAAGGGCCTCATTCCTTTACCTTGCGATCCATGGAAGACCTACCAGTGCTGACCTACCTCTGATTGAGGTGCCTGACTGGCTGCAGCTCTTGCCCCACCTTCACCACTGGGCTCTGTCCTCGGCCTCCCCCCCCCTAACTGACTGCCTGGAAGACATCGCAGATGTCGCAGACCCTCCTCACCATCTGCTGAGGGTCCACGTGAGTCCTATTTTTATTATGTCCGGATACCCCATATCATGCACTAATTGACATTGCACCGTGGAACTCCACCCGCTGCTGAAACTGCTGTACGCGCCTTCACTGGTACTAGGCCTTGGCCGTATGTGACTGCCTCTAATGCCGAAAGGGTCTTATACATGATGTCGGGACTTGTCTGATCTATCGTATACTGGCTATAGCCCATTATGACCTTCCCACATCATGCTGTTAGACTTGGGTTTTATTGCTTATTTGTCTTTTGACTTTCCATCATTTACAAGGTCTTTGTACCTTAATTTTTCTTTTTCCCTCTCTCCTATGGGGAGAGGGACCTTGTCCTCGCAGGCCATATTACCAGGGGTGCTCTGTGATGTCTACCCTAGGCTCATCTTCTATATGTTTGGGAGGACTGGGAGGACTGGGAGTCCTAATGTTTATACTGCTGGTCAGGTAGGGAAGGGTGCTCTCGCCAGGGGCAGACTGACAACTCATGGGGCCCTCGGGCAATAGGGGATCATGGGACCCCTGTGTCCTTGCCCAAACTCAAAAAAGCCTATGAAAAAGGTACCAGGGGCATCTGATGGGGCCCCCTTCTGACCCCGGGCCCTCGGGCAGTGCCCGAGTTTCCAAATGGTCAGTCCACCCCTGGCTCTTGCCCACACTGGGGTCTTGCGGTGGGGGGCTCCTCCCTATCTGACTAATCTGGATCTTGGACTGCCCTCTGGGACATGTTTGTTAGCTCTTCATTATTTCTGTGTATCAGGTTGGGAGTTCCACATCGGTTTGGCTGGGGAGCCTTAGGAGAAGGCAGTTGGTCTGCCTCGGGTGCTCTGTCTGTCTGCCCCTGTGGTCCTGGATGTGCAAGGTGGGGAACTAGTATTGTGCCTTACTGTTCTGTTCACTGTATAGTATGTAATTCATGGTCTCCTTTTTTACACATGTGATGTTACTGTTTTTTTTTAATGGATCTTACATTATAATTGTTGTAACTCAACTACTTTTCTGCTCGGGAGAGGGGCGGGCTCTCCCATTGGCTTTTTCCTACTTCATTCCCCACTAGGCCCATGCTCTGGTGGCCATTGGCTACCCCAAGGAGTACACTTTGGTTACCCATATTAGTATTGGGACGGGGTCACACAGTGCGGTGATCTCGTACTTCTAAATTGTTCACTTCCACTCCGTTTCCTTTTCCACTCTCCCTCTGACACTCCCTCTTTCTCTCTTCACTCATTTTCATCCCTCTATTTTCTCTCTTTCCCTTTCTCTTCCTCTTCTGCTCTCCACCCTCTCCCCCCCCCTTTTTTTTTCTCTTTCTTCTCCCTATCAGGTGGGACTATGGACTCCCTTAAAATCACCTCGCTGAATGTTAAAGGGCTGAATGTCCCGGAGAAGCGCCGAATGCTACTATCTGACCTCAAAAGGCTTCGATCTGATGTGGCATTTATACAGGAGACCCACTTTTGAGAGGACAGACTCCCTTACCTGAGAAATAGATGGTTCCCCTTTGTCTATCATGCTACTCACAAGATGGCTAAATCCAAAGGCATATCGATCCTCATATCTAGGCACGTGCCATGGTCGCAAGAGGATTTATTGACAGCTCCATGATGTGTGGAGGCTTCTTCATTCAGGGAGACGTTACTATACATGCTACTCTTCGCCCCATAAACTATACTCGAGAATAGACTATTTTCTGATTTCTCATAGGCAGCCACAAAGGATAACATTTGTGACCATCAGCAACATCACTTGGTCAGATTACGCTCCAATCTCAATCCGATACTGACTATTGGGAATTTGGGATCCATGATGCTCCTCTTGGAAATTGAATGAAAGCCTGCGTCAGGACCCTGTGGTCTTGGCAGATGTGACCAGGGAGTTTAACTCTTATTTTACCATAAATGACACCCCAGACTGTAACCCACGAATGATTTGGGAAGCCCATAAGGCTGTGATAAGTGGGGTCCTTATTATACATGGAGCTAGAATCAAAAAGGAACGGGAAATGCAGCTTTCTGCTCTTCTGACTAAGGTCCAGGTAGTAGAATCTCATCATGAACATGCCCCAACCCCAGTGCTGGAAACAGAATTGTTCCTTCTACGCAACCAAATCACAGATCTCTTACGTTTCAAGGCCAAAATGGCCCTGCAAACATGTCATCAAGTATTTTCCGAATTGGGCGATAAATGTGGTCGGACAACGTCTAGCAACCTACATCCCGCACATCGCGTGACCGGACGGCAGCAACAGTACTCTTCCATCGCATGTAGCCTAGACCTTTGGGGAATTCTACTCTACCTTATACAATTTGGGACCTTCTGCTTGCTCAAGGGACTCAGTACACGAGTACTTGATGGCTTCTGTTATGCCCAGAATGCCTTCGCCAATTAGACGGAAGCTCGAGGACCCCATTTCCCTGAGTGAGGTGCAAACCGCATTAAGCTCTGCTAAACATGGGAAGGGACCAGACCCTGACTGTCTAACGATACAATATTATAAGACTTTACTCCAACACCTTGGACAACACTTGGTCAAACTGTTTATTGTGCTGGGGGATTCGGCCTCTTTCCCCCGAGATTCATTACTAGCTCACATCACAGTGATCCCCAAGGAAGGGAATGACCCCTCATAATGTGCTAGTTATAGACCAATTTCCCTCCCAAACGTGGATCTCAAACTGTTCACCAAGGTAATCGCTTCACGCCTCCAACGACATTTGCCCGCCATCATACATCAGGTTGGCTTTATCCCGCCCCGAGAGGCGCGAGACAACACTATTATAGTCCTAAACATAATTCACATAGCCGATCGTTCGGACACCACTTGCGTATTACTAGGTACAGATGCAAAAAGATGAAAAGGCCTTAGACCGTGTGGATTGGAGGTTCATGTTGGAGGTCCTTCACCATATAGGATTGGGAGCCCATATGTGTAGCTGGGCCTCTAATGTCTATACCTCTCCTACTGCCTCGGTAAAGGTGAACGGAGTTCTCTCTAATCCTTTTCCTATCTGCAATGGGACTCGGCAGGGATGCCCCCTGTCCCCCCTTCTCTTTGCCCTCACGTTGGAGCCTTTTCTCTGTAAGGTTAGACAGAACCTGGATATAGTGGGACTGGAGGCTGGTGGGACATGGCACACGATCTCGGCCTATGCTGACGATATAACGTTCACATTAACCAACCCACTAATTTCTAACCCTAATCTTTTGCAGGAATTTGAGCGATACGGGGCCCTGTATAATCTTAAATTCAATTTCTCCAAATCGGAAGAGATGGGTGTAAAGCTACCTCCATATCTCCGACAATCTCTGCAAACCAATTTTCACTTTAAATTGTCTGATACAGCTCTGAAATATCTGGGCACCCCGATCCCTTCACAGCTAACACGCACCTTCTCCTTGAATTTCCCCCCCCCCGCTTCTAGATAAAGTTTGCTCTCTCTTCTACTTGGCATAAGGGCATATACTCCTGGTTTGGCTGATGCAACATTGTGAAGATGTGCATCCTACCTAAATTCCTCTACCTCTTTCAGGCCCTTCCTATTTGTATATTTGTATACCTTTTACGGTTCTTCAAACAGGCTGATGCGGTGCTTTATGACTTCATTTGGGCGAAGCAGAAACCAACGTAAGCTCTTATCATTACATAAACGATATAGAGAACTGGCAGTCCCAGACTTACGCAAATATTATCAAGCGGCACATCTGAGTAGACTGATAGACTGGTACTGCCATGGTGACATTAAATTTATTTCTCTCGGTAGGGCTCTGTGGTGCAGTGGCACTCCTCCTTCTGCCCTCACGATACATCCACTGATAGGTATGACGTCTCGTATCTGCTCCTCTCTTTTTGCCTTGTCCTCCCTGTCACCAGAATGTTCCCCCCTCTACCCCATACTGAGGAATCCCAATTTTGAACTGGGCCTCCTTCATGGTCCATTTATGTCCCTATACCGCTTGGGGCAGATTCAGACCTCTCACTTCCCAGTAAATGGAATGTGGCCCCATTTACAACTTCTCTGTGACCAGACGAGCCCCTATCACCTGAATTTCTGGAAAGCTTTCCAACTGCGACAGTTCTTGAGCTTGATGCCCTCACCCGCTGGCTTTCTGAATCTGCTCATCATGCTGGATGAATACTGCTCTGTGGGGAGTGCTATGCCCCATGCCTTATCTAAAGTCTATAACCTACTTCTAACGTTGTCTGAAGACTTTACCCCCTCTTACCTTCTGAAGCGGGAATCGGATCTCGGAGGACCGTTCTCGGATACCCAAAAATCTAATATTCTTTTATTCTCGCTGAAATCGTCTTCGTGCACGAAAGTACAAGAGAACAACTTTAGTATATTGTCCCATTGGTACAGAACTCCTGGGGTGTTACAGAAGCTCTCTCCCTCTACCTCTAATCTCTGTTGGAGATGTCAGAAGGCAGAGGGGAGACTGCTTCATATATTCTGGTCGTACCCTCGGCTTGCACACTACTGGGAAGAGGTTCGCCATACCATCCAAAAATTCACGGACTACTCCATGCCTATGGACCTGGCATTTTTTCTGTTACATGTCACCAATATGCCACCCAGAACTTACAAGTGGTCAATTGTTACATCACCTGTTGAATGCAACCAAATCTCGTATCTATGTTGGCGAAAGACGCAACCTCCATCTCTTGGGCTTTGGCTACGTAAAGTGGAGAAAATTAACCATACGGAAGACTTGATGCTTATGCATCAACATAAAAGTGATGTTTATTCTAAAACTTGAACCCTTTGGAACTTTTTTGTCTACTTGGAGGAAGGGAAGCCTCTCCTAGAGAGGGGAGAGGAGTAACTTGCTTCTACCTGGCATTCAAATTTTTTTCTACCACCCTCTCATTCCCTCTCTCCCCTTTCTCTCTGCTATGTCCTTTCTCTTACTCATGCTCCTCTTGATTCTTTTCTTTCTACCTTTTTTATATCTTCTATATATGAGTAATTACAATGGACAGTGGAGTGGTGGTCCCTTTGGGAGTACTGGGTTACATTTCTGAATCTGGAATGTATTTTTCCTGTACTCTTTTGAATACTGTACATGCTTGAATTGCTATTGATGCTTTCCTTTATATATTTTTTGACTGAACTGATATATGGTCACTTGTCTACTGCTGTTCCGTTGTTATAAATAAAGAATTTGAAAAAAAATAAAAACTGACCACACAAGGCATGAGACCATGACATGGTCAGTTTTTTAGCTGTGCTGGGAAATCAGCCTGCTCTCCTCCAATGATCAGACTTGATCAGACACACCGTCCTGCACAGTCATTCACCGGGAAGACCAGTGTGCTACTGTTTCTCCTCCGCCAGCTCTCTAAGATCCTTATGCAGCTGGGAACAGAGGGTATGTGTTCACTTATAAAAAAAAAAAAAGGGGGAAAAGGTATTTATTCTTTTTTTTATATCTATACACTTATATTTTATCTTTCATTTCTATTCTAAACTGAATGGTATGTTTTACAAGGTGAAGGTTCACATATACTTAAAATCCAGATACAAAGAGCATGATGGGGGTTGTAATTATGGCTGAGCTCTTGAGTAGGAGTAAGTAGTGAAACGGTTCTAAATTGTTTGCTGCAAAGCTACCAATTTTGGTGAATTTCACCTCTTGATGATCCCAATGGAATTCAGTAGAATTTTTCAGATGGCATCATCTCACTCTACCTTATCCCTTCCAAATGTACTTTTTGGAGATTTCCCTTTATAGCCCTATACAAAATAAGGGGAAAAACCCCTCTAAAGACCAATACACATGATGAGAATATCAGATGAATGATCGTATGTTTTTTTTTTTTTTTTTTTGCACGCTAGTCTCCATATTGAAAGTGAAGAGGCTACTAAAGTTAACAAAAATTCTTGTATGATAATAAAAATTCGGAAGTGATGTCATATATTGTAATGTATTTGTATTGTGTTTTCGGACAAAAACTGTACCGATTAAATGAAAATCGTACGATCTGGTATCGTATGAGAAAAATTTTCATGCTTGTCCCTTCAAATAGTTTTGGATGAACACTGTGTACTAACAATCAGATTACTGTACGATCGCTTCAAAAGTGGTATTTTCGTACAATTTTCTGATCGTGTGTACTAGGCTTTAGATTAGACAGTTGTCACCAAAACAAACATTCCCATAGAAAGATTTCACCTATATTCCTGTTGTGTGTTGAGATGTTAAAGTTGGGATTTCTTGTCACTGTCTGTCTCAGTGACAGTGGTCACAAGGACGAATGGAGAGGGGAATCTACAACGTACATACAGTAGCTGGGACTTAAAACTTGAAAAAGAGAGGAAGGCGCCTCTAACTGCAGTATTAACAATTTATTAGTAGACAATGGAAAATTTGCACTTACAAGATAAATGGTTAAAAAGACTCATCGTGTGGTAATTGGATCCAGGTGGGACATCCAGCCATCCAGCAGCAAACTATGCCTATAGGATCAGGAAATAGAGTCCAGGATGTGCCTGTGAATCAAAAATGAAGCTTGGAGAGCAGAGTCAGATGTAGCAGGTGAAAGGGGCGGTAATGCATTTCGGAGCATGCTCAATAGGCTCCTTCTTCAGACCTCAGAGGTCTGAAATGCTCTCCAAGCTTCATTTTTGATGCACAGGCATATCCTGTACTCTATTTCCTGATCCTATAGACATAGATTGCTGCTGGACGGCTGGATGTCCCACCTGGATCCAATTACCACACGATGAGTCTTTTTAACCGTTTATCTTGTAAGTGCAAATTTGTCTACTAATAAATCGTTAATACTGCACTTAGAGGCGCCTTCCTCTCTTTTTCTTGTTACTGCATTAGAGCCTTGCTTCCACTCTAAGAAGAGCTGCCTCAGTGATACTGCTTCCATCCATCCATCCCTGATATCCATCTGGCACCTTTATCTTACAGCTGCAGAGGTTGGGCTCCAACAAGCGCGCCCTATATAATATACATTTTCTGGGACTTAAAACTTGGCTCTAACTTTTCCTACTCTATCCAAAACTAAAATTAAAAAAAAGTTTGGGTATACATCCACTTTAAAGAACTGGAATGTGATAAAAATCTGTAAGCAGGAGCACCTATATGGAATGTTATAAAACAATTTCTTGTAGAGCAGGGTTGTGGTTGATGATGACGGAAGGTCTATTTCTGCATGGAATGAATGGTATGTCAAAGATAGTGTTGCTGGTATTTAAAGCTTAAAGAAAGTCATCATCACTTGGCAGAATTTCTAAATATTACATAGTCCAGCTGCAAAGTTGAAAAAAAACATTTATCAAGTACAACTAATAGAAAAATAAATACAATTGAAAACCTGCTTCCACAGAACCCCAAACTCAGAACTGAGCCAGAGAAAATCATAAAACCTTTTTAAAACAAGGTCCAATTTGCTCCAAGGGGGAAAATATTCCTTCGTGATCCACTAAGTTAACTGGATATTCCCTGGATCAACAATTAGAGATGAGCGAATCGAACATGACGAAGTGGAATTCGTTTCGAAGATTAGGAAAAATTCGATTCGCGCCGAATCCGAAAATTAGCAAACTTCGGATGCACGAATCGAATTTTCCCAAAAATGGCGGCGACATGTGTGGCGACGGAGCGGGGATCTCTGGGAAGGCGCGCAGACAAGGCGCGCTGACCCATAATGCATTCATTCATGACATGTGATCTCATTAGCCAATCAGCAGCCAGCCAGCCAGCACTGTGTAATGGTGGAGCTATAAATCGCGGCCATCTTAGAATTCTCCATTAGCCTCCGGTCATTCAAGAGAGACAGACCTGTCTGTATTAGGGACAGAGTTAGGGCCACAGAGACTTTAGGGCCACAGAATCGTTACTCAGGGACACAGAATCGTTACTCAGGGACACAGAATTGTTACTCAGGGACACAGAATTGTTACTCATGGACACAGAATCGTTACTCAGGGACAGACACAGAATTGTTACTCAGGGACACAGAATCGTTACTCAGGGACACAGAATCGTTACTCAGGGACACAGAATTGTTACTCAGGGACACAGAATCGTTACTCAGGGACACAGAATCGTTACTCAGGGACACAGAATTGTTACTCAGGGACACAGAATCGTTACTGAGGGACACAGAATCGTTACTCAGGGACACAGAATCGTTACTCAGGGACACAGAATTGTTACTCAGGGACACAGAATCGTTACACAGGGACACAGAATTGTTACTCAGGGACACAGAATTGTTACTGAGGGACACAGAATCGTTACTGAGGGACACAGAATCGTTACTGAGGGACACAGAATTGTTACTCAGGGACACAGAATTGTTACTCAGGGACAGACACAGAATTGTTACTCAGGGACACAGAATCGTTACTCAGGGACACAGAATCGTTACTCAGGGACACAGAATTGTTACTCAGGGACACAGAATCGTTACTCAGGGACAGACACAGAATTGTTACTCAGGGACACAGAATCGTTACTCAAGGACACAGATTCGTTACTCAGGGACACAGAATTGTTACTCAGGGACACAGAATTGTTACTCAGGGACACAGAATCGTTACTCAAGGACACAGATTCGTTACTCAGGGACACAGAATTGTTACTCAGGGACACAGAATTGTTACTCAGGGACACAGAATTGTTACTGAGGGACACAGAATCATTACTCAGGGACACAGAATCGTTACTCAGGGACACAGAATTGTTACTCAGGGACAGACACAGAATTGTTACTCAGGGACACAGAATTGTTACTCAGGGACACAGAATCGTTACTCAGGGACACAGAACCGTTACTCAGGGACACAGAATTGTTACTCAGGGACACAGAATCGTTACTCAGGGACACAGAATTGTTACTCAGGGACACAGAATCGTTACTCAGGGACACAGAATCGTTACTCAGGGACACAGAATTGTTACTCAGGGACACAGAATCGTTACTCAGGGACAGACACAGAATTGTTACTCAGGGACACAGAATCGTTACTCAAGGACACAGAATCGTTACTCAGGGACACAGAATTGTTACTCAGGGACACAGAATTGTTACTCAGGGACACAGAATTGTTACTGAGGGACACAGAATCGTTACTCAGGGTCACAGAATCGTTACTCAGGGACACAGAATCGTTACTCAGGGACACAGAATTGTTACTCAGGGACAGACACAGAATTATTACTCAGGGACACAGAATTGTTACTCAGGGACACAGAATCGTTACTCAGGGACACAGAATCGTTACTCAGGGACACAGAATCGTTACTCAGGGACACAGAATTGTTACTGAGGGACACAGAATCGTTACTCAGGGACACAGAATTGTTACTCAGGGACACAGAATTGTTACTGAGGGACACAGAATCGTTACTCAGGGACACAGAATCGTTACTCAGGGACACAGAATTGTTACTCAGGGACACAGAAACGTTACTTTCTGCTTCACAACCACTATTGTACGTTCAAAGAGTTAAATCCTGTTTTATGTTTGGGGTGCTTATTGAATTAAAGAGTATGTCAGACAACACGCAGAGGAGTGGCAGAGGAGGCAATGTTTCAGGAGCGAGCAGACGTGGCAGCAGAGGAAGGGGTCGAGGCAGCACTAGTCGCAGCCAGAGGCCAGTGCTCCCGGTGTCATCCAGCGGTCGTGTCTCCACCAACAACCCTGCCGTCATCGATTGGTTGACTCGGTCGTCTTCCTCTTCCCAGGTCACCTCTGACACCTACAGCCAACGGTCGGTGGGTACGTCAGACACAACCGTTAGTTGGCATGGCCCGGGAGCAAGCCCACTGAAATCACGTGTCCTCGACCTGCCCCCGTCCTTTGGTGTTCCCTCACCAAGCGAAGTATCGCATGCTGTGGGCTCAGCCCCACTGTACAGTGAGGAAGAGCTAACAGAGGGCGGTCAGGAACGGGGGGAGACATCCGCCTCTTCAGCAGCCAGGCGAAGAAGTACTGGCGAGGAGAGTGGCTCGGTAGCCGGTCTAGAGACAGGTCTGTCTCCTGACCCACACGCAGCCGAGGGGGCTAGTAGTGACGCGGAGACCCTAATTGATGATGATGATGCTGATCGCACTTGGCAGCCTCGTCGTCATCAGGCTATTGCTTCCGCATCATCAGGAGAAGAGGGTGCCAGCTTGCCAGCGAGCAAAACAGTCGGTGGGTTGCCCAGGAGGCAGCAGGGTCGCAGCAGTGTCAGTGGAGGCAAACGGCCACGGAGTAGAGCACCAGCTCCACTGCAGCCTACCACCACGGCCAGTAGTGGTGCCGGTGTGCACGGAGGAAGTAGCAGTCAGCCAGTGAGGAGTAGCGGGGGCAAAGTTTCCTACTCGGCGGTGTGGCAATTTTTCGTCAAGCCGCCCGAGGAAGTAAACGTAGCCGTATGTCGACTATGTGGCCAGAAAGTCAAGCGTGGCCAGGGGGCCCATGTTGGGACTACAGCGTTGCGTCAGCATATGCAGCGTCGCCATTCGGTGGCCTGGGAAAACCGTGATAAAGATACGGCGGTTCTGCCTGCCCCAGCCCCCGCTCCATCACCCGCTCCGTTACTTGCTCCGTCACCCGACGTCAATCGCCCTCTATCAGCCAGTCAAGGCTCCAACACCTCTGCTGAGGGGAGTTGTCGCTCGTTGGCATCTTCCGCTCGTTCAGATGCTCCTTCTCCTGCTACTCCTCTTTATGGATTCCGTCCGCAGTCTTTCTTGGAATCCGTTTCCAAGAGACAACAGTTTGCGAGCACGCACCCGACGGTGCAGAAGCTGAACGTCCTCCTGTCCAAGTTGCTGGTGCTGCAGTCCCTCCCTTTCCAAGTGGTGGACTCAACACCTTTCCGAGAAATGATGGCTTGTGCCGAGCCGCGGTGGAGAGTGCCAAGCCGGCATTTCTTCGCCAAAAGGGCAGTGCCAGCCCTGCATTCACATGTAGAAGAGATGGTGGGCCAGTCTTTGAGCATGTCGGTCTCTGCCAAAGTGCACGGCAGCGCCGACGTGTGGAGCTGTAACTATGGTCAGGGACAGTACATGTCATTTACGGCCCACTGGGTGAACGTGGTGCCGGCACAACCGCACCAGCAACTTGGACAGGTCACGCCGCTTTTGCCTCCACGTTTGCACGTCCTTGGTCCAGCAAAGATGTCTGCCTCTACCACCTCTTCTTCCGCCGTGTCCTCAGCCGCCACCCCCGTGCCAAGTCCCATTACCCGACCGGCATATCACATGTGCAGGGTGCAACGGTGTCACGCTGTGCTGCACCTGGTATGCCTTGGCGAACGTAGTCACACAGGGGAGGAACTTCTGAGTGTAATGAACAGAGAAATCGACAGATGGCTGTCTCCGCGCAAACTGAAAATCGGAACCATGTTGACCGACAACGGAAAGAACATGGTGTCTGCTCTGCGTCAAGGAAGGTTGTGCCATGCCCCATGCATGGCTCACGTGTTCAATCTGGTTGTCAAGCGGTTCCTAAAATCCACCATCCCACTGCAAGACATCCTTAAAATGTCACGTAAACTTTGCATGCATTTCAGCCATTCCTACACCGCAAAGCACACCCTCCTTGAGCTGCAGCGGCAGAATGGAATTCCACAGCATCGCCTGATCTGCGACGTTGCAACAAGGTGGAATTCAACCCTACATATGTTAGACCGCCTTTACGAACAGCGAAAGGCCATCACCGATTTCCTGATGTTACAAGCGGATAAAGGTACTCCCCTGTGTAACTTAGATGTCAGCCATTGGCAGCTCATGCGTGACACCTGCCGCTTGCTCAGGCCCTTTGAGGAGGCCACGCTATTCGTGAGTCGGCAGGACTATGGGATGAACGACGTCATTCCTCTGTTGCACGTCCTGGAATAAATGCTGTTAACAATGGCTGGTCAGGGTGCGGTAGACGTGGCGCACAGATCTCAACGCCACATGACCCCTGTGGGGGCAGGACAGGAAGAAGAGGAGGAGGTAGAGGAGGACATTGGTGCTCAGGAATTATTGAGTGAAATGGGTGGTTTTTCCACTCAGCGGACAGGAGTGGAGGAGCAGGAGCATCTGGTAGAGGAGGAGGAGGAGACAGAGGACCCAGACGCACCGTGGCAGTATGCTGTGGAGATGGAGGCAGGGAGTCCCTCGCATTCCTTGGCACAAATGGCCCATAGCATGCTCGGTTGCTTGCGTAGCGACAGCCGAATAATAACCATCAGACAGAGGGATGACTTTTGGCTGTCCACCTTGTTGGACCCTCGCTACCGTTCAAAAATGGTGGCCTTTTTCACACCTGCTGAGAGGGAGGCCAAAATAAAGTACTATAAAAACCACCTATGTAGTCAGTTGGTCTCTGCCTTTCTGCGCCAACGTCCATCCTCAGACACTGTGGGCCCTGTGCGCTCGCGTTCCGCTGCCATGGCAGCAGGGGAGGGGTGGGGTGGTAGGAGCAGTGGCAGCTCCACCAGCAGCGGCTGCCTCAGTCTGCAGTCAATGATGAGTAGCTTTCTTCACCAGCGCAGTGTGGAAACTACTAACCAGCCGCAGCAGCAGCAGCATCAGGTGGACCTGGAGCAGGACCTCAAACAACAGGCTCGGGCCTACTTGGACAGCACCCTGCCAACCAAGGTAGACAATCCCCTTGACTACTGGGCAACGAAACTTGACCTTTGGCCCCAACTAGCTGAATTTGCCCTTGAAAGGCTGTCATGCCCGGCCAGTAGCGTGGCATCGGAGCGCGTGTTTAGTGCGGCAGGAGGTATTGTAACTCCGCGGAGGACACGACCGTCCACCCAAAGTGTGGAGAGACTCACGTTTGTGAAAATGAATCAGGCGTGGATTAGTCTGGATTTCAAACCACCAGTTCCTGACACAACTGACTAAATCCGCCATGAATCATGCCCCAAACATGTTATTATTTTTAACATAGGCCTCTGTATGGCCTTCAATTTAAGCTGCTTACGCTTCGCCACTCTGCCATGGGCCCCTGTACCGCCTCCTCTTGCTGCTGCCAGGTCCAGAGTGTGTCATGGGTCCCTGTACGGCCTCCCATTGCTGCTGACTTCATCGCCAGACTCTGCCATGTGCCACTTTCAGGTCTGCTTACACGGTTGGTGGGTTCCATTTTGTGATAGGGTGCTGTATGGCCTTCCATTGCTGCTGCCTCCACCGCCACCCTGCGCCATGTGCCTCTGTCGTCTGCTCACGCTGCTGACGGCTTCCGCTTTTTAACCGAGGCCTGTGTTTGGCTTCCGAATACTGCTGCATCCACCGCCAACCTGCGCCATGTGTCTCTGTCGTCTGCTCACGCTGCTGACGGCTTCCGCTTTTTAACCTAGGCCTGTGTATGGCTTCAGAATACTGCTGCCTCCACCGCCACCCTGCGCCATGTGCCTCTGTCGTCTGCTCACGCTGCTGCCAGGTCCATACTGATTCATGGCCCCCTGTACCGGCTCCTCATGAACGTGGTTCAGCGGGTTTGCATCACTTAACGGCAAATCGTTGACAAACGCTGGGACGTTCAGTGTTGTGCGCATTAAGCCAGACACCAAAGGGCAGCACAGACCTGTTATTACTCACTCAAGCATGGCTGAACAAAACCAGTCTCTACCACAAATTGGACCCAGACCTGCCCAGGGTCTCGTAAGTAGATTGCACGGAGGAGTAGAGTTCGTTATTGGAATTAACTGTGAGGGACTTTTAAACCTAGGCCTGTGTATGGCCTTCAATTTTAGCTGCTTACGCTCCGCCACTCTGCCATGGGCCCCTGTACCGCCTCCTCATGCTGCTGCCAGGCCCGTAATCTGCCATGGGCCCCCGTACCGACTCCTCATGCTGCTGCCAGGCCCGTAATCTGTCATGGGCCCCTGTACCGCCTCCTTATGCTGCTGCCAGGTCCAGAGTGTGTCATGGGTCCCTGTACGGCCTCCCATTGCTGCTGTCTCCATCGCCACACTCTGCCATGTGCCACTTTCAGGTCTCCTCACACTGCTGGTGGGTTCCATTTTGTCATAGGGTGCTGTATGGCCTCCCATTGCTGCTGCCTCCACCGCCACCCTGCGCCATGTGCCTGTCGTCTGCTCACGCTGCTGACGGCTTCCGCTTTTTAACCGAGGCCTGTGTTTGGCTTCCGAATACTGCTGCCTCCACCGCCACCCTGCGCCATGTGCCACTTTCAGGTCTCCTTACACTGTTGGTGGGTTCCATTTTGTGATAGGGTGCTGTATGGCCTTCCATTGCTGCTGCCTCCACCGCCACCCTGCACCATGTGCCTCTGTCGTCTGCTCACGCTGCTGACGGCTTCCGCTTTTTAACCGAGGCCTGTGTTTGGCTTCCGAATACTGCTGCATCCACCGCCACCCTGCGCCATGTGTCTCTGTCGTCTGCTCACGCTGCTGACGGCTTCCGCTTTTTAACCGAGGCCTGTGTATGGCTTCCGAATACTGCTGCCTCCACCGCCACCCTGCGCCATGTGTCTCTGTCGTCTGCTCACGCTGCTGCCAGGTCCGCTTTTTAACCTAGGCCTGTGTATGGCTTCCGAATACTGCTGCCTCCACCGCCACCCTGCGCCATGTGCCACTTTCAGGTCTCCTTACACTGTTGGTGGGTTCCATTTTGTGATAGGGTGCTGTATGGCCTTCCATTGCTGCTGCCTCCACCGCCACCCTGCGCCATGTGCCTCTGTCGTCTGCTCACGCTGCTGACGGCTTCCGCTTTTTAACCGAGGCCTGTGTTTGGCTTCCGAATACTGCTGCATCCACCGCCACCCTGCGCCATGTGTCTCTGTCGTCTGCTCACGCTGCTGACGGCTTCCGCTTTTAACCGAGGCCTGTGTTTGGCTTCCGAATACTGCTGCATCCACCGCCCGCCCACTGCTGCTGCCAGGCCCGTAATCTGTCATGGACCCCTGTACCGCCTCCTCATGCTGCTGCCAGGTCCAGAGTGTGTCATGGGTCCCTGTACGGCCTCCCATTGCTGCTGTCTCCATCGCCACACTCTGCCATGTGCCACTTTCAGGTCTCCTCACACTGCTGGTGGGTTCCATTTTGTCATAGGGTGCTGTATGGCCTCCCATTGCTGCTGCCTCCACCGCCACACTGTGGCTCCACACTCTGGTTTTGGCCCCGTGACTGCCCAAATGAGTGAAGTGTGCGGTGATTCTAAGATCGACGGCACTCATCTGCATGTCATACTGACTGACAGTATTAGTTCTCTTCCCCAGCAGACTCCAAGGGCATTTAAATTAAAGGTACAGTGTTCTGCACTAATATAAAGGCTCTCTGAAGCCTAGAAACACCCTTTTTATAAGTTAAATTCGCAGCGAATTTATTCGCCTCGAATCGAATTTATTCCGCGAATTCGGCGAATCAGCCGAATCGAATTTTTGAATAATTCGCTCATCTCTATCAACAATCTCTGGTGTTGTTAAATAGAAATAATAACAGCCAGTTATATTCTGTGCTTTTAGAAACATCCAACTTTTGAAGACAATATTCTGAATGACTAGAAGTTCCTGTGGAAGTCTCTTCTTCATTTTTACAGCTCTTACGATACTGATTTTCCTCTAGATGCATGGAGTGCCACAACCTGAAAATAGACACCTTTGTACTAATTTTACTACAGGGACTTTTTATGTACTTACACAGGGTGATCATATCTCCTGCCCAATGAAGAATAAATTCAGTTCAGTTAAGGTGGTGTTAAATAGGAAGAAGGGTCAGCCGCACACCGGAGGATAGATGAATATAGTGTGTATTTATTGATCCATAGGACACATAAAACACCAGTACATAAATACAGGACTTAACGCGTTTCACACGATCTCATGCTTAATCAACGATTGTTTGCCTGAGCGGTATACCTTTTGTTCTTAAGGTGATATTAAACCCACATCATTTTTTAGCCCACCACAGAGCACAATAAAAATAAACATTCCTCTGTAAACTATTTGTTAAAATTCCTAATCCAGCACTTGCAGCCAGGGGCATATTTGCCGCGAGGCAAACAAGGTGTTTGCCTTGGGTGGCATTTTTTTACGGGGGGGAGTTTGGGGGCGACGCCACCCGCAAAAGGATTGAAGCTGGTTAACCTGTTTCATGCCAAGAAGGCTCCAAGAGGCACCGGGGCTGGGTGGCAGGCAGAAGAGCGGAGTGAGGGGAGCCGGGGGAGCAGCCGTGAGGGATCCAGGATTCCAGAGAGCTGTGATGGTGAGTCTCTCTCATTCTCTCCCATAGGGGGGCGGTGGTGTGCGGAGGGGGGTCACAGGTGGGTGTTTCCATTGATTCACTCAGTGTAGAGAGACACAACTCTAGTTCCTGAATGCAAGGGGGGCATCGTAGGATGCAACAAGAGAAGGGAGCCACGATGAAACAGTAAACCTGGGGCCATTGGTCATGCCTCCACCTTAATGTGGAACATAGGCAAGGTTTAAAGATGGAGAAACCACATACTCAGTAAGTGAATAAATCAACTGCTGAAAGTTTAATTGTCAGTGCGACTGACAACCAACGCAAGGGAGATTAAATTTCACTGCCAGCAACCACCAATGTACTGACACCAGTGTTGGGGACTATTGAGGCCACTGACACAAATGTTGGGGGGTTATTATTGCACATACTAACACCAATAGTGGGGGTTAAGATTTCCACTGACACAAATGTTGGGGGATATTAGGGCAACCACTGGCACCAATGTTGGGGAGTTATTATTGCACCTACTAACACCCAATAGTGGGGGTTAAGATTTCCACTGACGCCAATGTTGGGGTTTATTATTATGTCCACTGACCTCAATGTAGGGGGGTATTTTTGTGTCCACTGACACCAATGCAAGGGGTTATTCTTGCATCCACTTACACCAATGTTGGGGGTGATTATTGTGTCCACTGATACCAGTGTCAGGGGTTGTTATTGCATCCACTGATATCAATGTTGGTGTTTATTATTGCACTCACTGACATCAATGCTGGGGGGTTTTATTATGTACTCTGACACTAATATTGAGGTTTAATATTGTGCCCACTGACACCAATGGTTTGGGTTATCACGACTGACACCAATTTCTGGGGTTAATGTACTCATTCTTTATGTGTGTGTGTGCATTGTGATACGCTGCAAAAAATGCAATGGTATTGAGATTGTTGGGGACTAACGTGTAATATGAATGAGTAAATTAAAAATGAATGGGCTGCCGATTGCCACCTCATCCCTTTGAAACTAAACACATATTTATTACACAGTTTCTGTGGCTAATTAAGGTGGTAATTAATCCCAGTTACTGCCTTATCTGCATTAAAGTAGCCCCAGAACTTGTGTATTAATTAATATGTGTTCAGTTTTAAAGGGATGAGGTGGCAACCATATAAATTGCACCTCAATGCATGAAAATTTACTGCTATTATGCGGCCCTCTGGAAGTGTTGGGGAAGGCACTTGAAGCCCTCTATAATTGTCAAGTTGCCCACCACTCCCTGACGCAGACTGAGAAATTAGGGAGAAGCATTGCAAACCAATCAAGCTTTGTTACATAGCACAGTGCACACGGAGCAAGCTAATAGGAGGGAGGAACAGGAGGGTCAACCTCATCAGTTTGTTTCTGTACCTTCACTATGCAATCACAGGCTGGGAGTGGTCTTTGACCAAGCTGTATTGTTTTAACTGGAGTAAAGATTAATTTTTTTTGCTGTTTGGTCAAATTTCAGGCAATTTAAGGCACTGATAAATTTCCTCAAACCCCTAATCGGTTAGTTGAAAGGTTAGTTTTGTCCAATCAGTTCTCTAAAATTACACTTTTGATTTCATCCCAGGAGAGACGTAGAATATCTGAGCATCAAAATTGTTCATGTAATCAACTGATTTCAGTAGATATGCTGAGGATTAAAAGATGAACTTGAACAACCTTTAATAAACATTCAAAAATAAAGGAAAGACAGAAGAATAGTTAAATGTAGTTATAATTACTAGTTTCTACTTTGATAAACATGCCCTGGTATTTTGAAACTGGAACTGTTATACAGTGAATTGAACTACAGTATATCCATAAACACCTGAGAGATGGGAAAAAATAACAGTGATGAAGAAATATTGCAGGGTCTGTGACAGATTATCACTCGTAGACATATTTTACTGCAGTTGGACTGCTGTTTGGCGGTGGCTGCATCACCATTTAAGCCGCTAATCATATCTCATGAAACCAGACTCTGAAATGGAGAGTGGAAATAATTACAGTACGAATTCAGACACAGATTATCAATAAGGTGACAAATCCTGGATTAATTTCAGCTAAATTTCAGTCAGCACTGGCAGCACTCTAAGTTGTCTTATTCTTTAGAAGCTGCACAAGTGTCAGTAAATTTATTTTATCCAAGAAAGGACTAGAATTTTACCGTGTTTCAATTTTCCAAGGGCAAACTGAGATTTTCCTCTGTAAAACAAGTCCTTTTATAGTCTTTACATATAGCTGTCTAAGTCACCAAAGATATTTCCACTTCAGATCTGGACCCTGCTAAAGACTATTCTATGACAGTATTTACTGCACATGAATGCATTCAAGACCCTGTGTCCTAGCTTCAGAAAAAGTTATCTGCATCTACGCACAGACAGCAATGCTTTTACGAGGGACAAGGGGGATGCCCCTTTGTGCAGAAGCAAACACCTCCAAGGCAGGCAAGGTCACCATCCCCGCACTGGGACAAGGGGGATGCCCCTTTGTGGAGAAGCAAACACCGCCAAGGCAGGCAAGGTCACCATCCCCGCACTGGGACAAGGGGGATGCCCCTTTGTGCAGAAGCAAACACTGCCAAGGCAGGCAAGGTCACCATCCCCGCACTGGGACAAGGGGGATGCCCCTTTGTGCAGAAGCAAACACTGCCAAGGCAGGCAAGGTCACCATCCCCGCACTGGAGCTGTCAAGTATACATGTACAGTGAAGGTCTTTTAATTAGAACACCCCCGCTGTCCGGAGTCAAGCAGCAGCGTGGCAGAGTGGAACAGCTACTCATCCAAAAATCAAAGATATGGATGAAGAAGCTGAAAAGATACACCTTAGAGAAACCCTCAGGTGCACTTCATCCATGTAATGGAAGAGTAAAAATGGGCTGAGACACAGAGAAAGGATGCAGTGGTTGCCCCTTAATAGAGGCTATATGGGTTTCTCGGTGGCTCAGCAATGGTCTTGGCAATGGTCTTAGCAAAGGATTGATGCTACTATCAGAAGCCAACATACTGATGATTGAGTGGCCATATCTTGTCCTCATGAATGGTATACTGTACCGCAGAATAATGTTTCCCCGTGACTCCTCAGTGACCTGGCAAGTACTGTCAAGGGCCAGGGCCCTTTCTATGGCAGAGAAAATTCATGTGGAAGTTGGACACTGGGGTGTCCACAAAATGCTCACTTGGTTCAAGAGACAAGCCACATGTGTGGGTCCATTACAGCTGGCTGAAATAGTCTAGTGACATTGCATGCTCTGACTTTTTAATTGTTTGCCCCACTTGAAGTACTGACCATTATGACACGACATGCTAAAAGACTATCATGTTCTAGTCATGGTGGACCACTTTACCAACTTGCAATGTGCAATGATCTGCAGGCTCCAGAAAAAAAAGTAATAACTGCACATTTTTTACCTGCAAAAATGTATTATTTTTTTACAAGTGATCTTAGCTTATAAAAACACATTGTCTAACAGTGATCATTCTCAGAAATTTCACCCTTGCACCATGAGAAGGATGGGGAGGGGGAGGACATCATGCTGAGCAGGCATCCCAAATGCATTTTCCAAATTCCCTGGAATATATACAAAAATACTCCTATTTTATATTATGCCACTAAATCACATCCGGAGTGGCATAATGATATCACATTATGCCGCAACTGTTGCTGTGTCTTCTTGGCAGAGTGGCTGTTTTGTGGTTGGCTGCAACAGTGCCACCTGGATAAATGTTTGAGTGCTGCAGTACAAATGTGGTTGGCTTAGTGGGTGAGGGTGGAAACAGCCAATCCCTGAGGGGGCCAGAAACAATCCCAAAACAGAAAAACAGAAGACAAAAAATGCTGAATTGCCAACCTGCGCAATAGAAGGCTTGATGCCACTGGAGTGTCTATCTCACACTGCAGTCCCAAAAGTCTTGACTTAATGGAAAAGCTTCCTATTCGGACACATTATCACATATTCTCAACAGATCATTGTTTACAAAAGTTGACACTGTTAATAAACTTAGGTGGTTGTAAACACTTACAAATACCCAGTGAAGTGACTATCCTCAGGTGATATACATTAATTAAACCAATCCTACATAAGTTGTACCTGTTAATCTGTAGTCTTCTCTTCTCTACATCCATTCAAAGTCCAGAAATTATAAAGTTTGTCTGAGCTTTCAGAAAAAGAGGGGGGGAGCTGACATTACATACTGCAGAGCTGAGTGAGGAGCTCTGAGAGCTGATTGGAGGGAAGGAACACACCCCTTTCACACAGGAACAAAGCTGAGGCTGTCATCCACAGGATGTGTGCTGGAGCTCCCTTCTATGTAACCTTTTTTCTATTGGGATCAGGAAACCTTGTCAGAAGTGATTCATTCTGATAGCAGCAGCCAGAAATGACGCCTAGTGCTCTGGATTGAGACAAGTACACACTATAGAGGGATATGCTTTGTTCATATTTCATGTCTGAGGTTTACAACCACTTTAAAGCTGAACTAAACTAAGCAAATGTGACAATTATCATTCCTGGCATGCGTCAGGAATGTAATTGTTTTTTTAAATTGTTGAATCAGTGGGTTTATTTCCGCTTTAAATAAACAGGCTAAGTGAGGTGGATTCATTAAACCCAGGGAATCGTATAGCCCTTTAAAATTAATTAATTTATCTAATTTCTGCCAGTAGGATTTTTTGTCCCAAGTTCTCATTTTCAGGTCATCCAATATAGAGAGATAAATCTTACATCTGAGGGTTGGTACTGATGATGTTTATCCACATGCCTACCTATCAGGGAGCTTAATCTCCAATTTCTGTAGCATGAACATGATCATACATTCTTTTCTAGAACTCTTGCTTGGCTTTGTATTGGTAGTTAGTTAATGGCAGCAAATAAATAAATCCTGTTGTTTTGCAGCTTGTAAAATGTTTTAGTTGAAAAAGCTTACCATTTGGAAAAATAATCTTTTACTCAGCATTTTTTAAATTTGCAATATGGGCAGTTTCCACATTTGTAGGTGCCCTTAATTGTGCATGGATCTATTCTAAGATTACCTTTGTATTGACTGTAAACAAGTTTGTCCCTGAGGAGTGACGCCCTTTGAAAAACAATTTCTGGGGTCTTTCTAAAAAAGCATGGCACCTTGGCGTCTGCAGTTCGAAGATGCCAGTATTTTCATGTCCCTGCGTCCTTTTGGATTGTCTAGTTTTTCTAGTAATACATTTAACCATACAACCCTCTTTTTTTACATTTTCCAAAACAGTAAAAAGTCATGAGTATGACCATTGGCTCTCTAATAAGCCTTCCTTTGGCACTTTTTACAGTATCCTCTTAGTAGCCTGTCTCTTAGGTCTTTCACTTCTCTTTGGAAAGTGTTTTCTTCTGAGCAGTTCTGTGTTATTCGTAAGTACTGACTGTATGGTATAGCCATTTTTAGGAGAGATAGATGGGAGCTGCTAGTGTGAAAAATCGTAATACTTACTTTTGGTTTGTGGTAAAGCGCTCTCACTAGAATGCCATCTCCCCTTTTCTGTATTTGAACATTTAAGAAATGAATCTTTTGTTGGTGACAAGCTATTGTGATCCTAATTTAAAGGAGTTCACGTTTAAATGATGAATGAATTCATCCAGTAGTGCTCTATCCCCATCCCATAATAAGAAAATATCATCAATATATCTAGCCATTTCACCATATGGGTAAGAAATCTCGATATATCATCATCCAAGAATAATTGGTGCACCCATCCCCCAGGTACGGGTTTGCAAGAGATGGAGCACAGCAAGTGCCCATTGCAACATTCTGTATCTGGAGGTAGTGGGATCCACCAAAGCAGAGGATATTGTTAAAAAGAAAAAATCCAGCAGGGAATGCAACAGAACACTGCAGTCTTTTTAGTAGTTGATTAGCTTCCAAGTCTAGCCACGCCCTGGACCTTAGAATATTAAATCCATGAAGGATACCTGAAATACAATAAAATCTCTTACACAGTTCTAATTGATATCATAAAGCCATTAAGGCTGATCTATGCTGATAGCCTGGGTTATTGACCAGCAAACAGCTCCAATTAAACTCACAGATTTCAAAAATCTAAACATAATTCATATAAACAGGTATGATAAAGCTATTTTCATAACAAGCATCCATTGAACGTAACATTCCACCAGCAGTTAACACTTAGGCTATCATATACAGGAGACAGAATAACTGCATTCGACCCCTTGTATGATATTGTATTGTCATCTGAGATGTATGATTCTTAGCTTCTATTGATTGATATTTGAATGCTACACAATAATATGTGGAATATCAATTTGTAGAATGTGGTACCTTGAAAACATAACTACATTTATGAAAACTGACTTCATAGGAGGGTCTGCTGGAACAGTATGAAACATTTCAGCATGCCTACCTACCACCCCTTAACCCTGGTGATTGGGGGACGGGGGTGCTCAGTGATGCCCCCCAGAAGGTCCATAAAAAATGCAGCATCCGCAAACTGGAGTTCTTCTTTACAATAGAAACAAAGAACATCTATCCAGAGTCCTATTTTCTGGGAGCCCAGAGACTCAGAAATGTGGACCTTTGCCAGTACCAAAGAACCCAAGGACTTTTGTTAAGTACTCTCATTCTTAATCCCTATTTGTTTGGTGTTGTCTTTTTTCTTTTGCAATATCTTTTTTCTGCAACTATTTAGTTTGCACCATTTTCTTTGCCTTTTATCTCCAATGCACTAAGCCAGAAGGTAGAACCCTGTCTCTTTGAAGAATGCTACTACATTGTAACTCTCTGCAAATAGTCCTATCTGTCATGACGGTGTGTATTACAGACAACTTAGAAAACTCAGAATTGTTATTGTAGATATTGTGAAGGGCCCGTGTTTCCAATAAAAACACCTGATGGCAGCTGTTTGGATGTGTTAAACGTTAATGGCATAGTTAGCTGACCCCAATGTCGATCAGTGAGCTGAGAGGATCATCATCTCATATTGACAGATCTGACTTGCCGTTTGTCACAGATTGATGGCAGTGGCTGGGATCTGATGCCATTCGTGTCACAAGGCTGGTTTCTTACGCTTTGAAAATCGTCCAGGCTTACCACTTGTTTTTTTGGAGTTTGGAGTTCTAAAGGGGCACACCTCACATTAATAACCACACAATCACTAAAGCCTAGTGCACATAGATGACAAAAAAAAACGCTTTCTGAGCAATCATCCGATAATCTGATCGTTAGTACATAGCTTTTGAGAGCCAATCATGACAGTTCATGCGAAAATGTCGGAAGGGACAAGCACAAAAATTTTTCTTGTAAGATAACAGAATGAACAATTTTTGTGTAATCAGTATAGTATTTGTATGAAAAAAATCGAGTAACCAAGACTGTGCATGCTCGGAAACAAAAGAATACATTGCAACACAATACATAATTTCAGAAGCTGTATTCTGTTTTACAAGATTTTTTGTAACTTTAGCAACCTATTAATTGTTGATATGAGACTAGCATGCAAAAAAAAAATGGATGATCATTCGTCCAATATTCTCTTCGTGTGTATGGGGCTTTACTAATATAAAACCTTCTAAAGCAGTATTAATCTGTGTTGACTTTAGATTAAAGCAACTCTGATGTTATCAACCTAAGCTACAAAGCTGAGTGAACCTTTTTGAAGGAAAAGTTCAGGAATATGAAAAAAAAAAAAAAAAATCATACTCACCTAGATGGTTGCAGCACCAATCCCAGCTGCATCCGTTCCTTGCCAGCTCTACCTCAAGAACTGAGTAATTAAAGACTGTTGATCACTCCGTATTTAGTCTGCAGAGAGTCGGTGACTGTTAGTCACCAGCTAACAGGTTGTGGGGAACGCAGCGGTTGGAGAAGATGAGATCAAGGATATTACCGTCGGAGTGGGTGGTGGATTGTATGCACTGTGCAAGTGCCATGGAGGAGGTTAAGTGGAGGAGACGGGCTGTGTCCAGGTTGTCGAGGTTGACAGGGATGTTGAAATCTCCAAGGATGATGGTGGGTAGCTCAGAGGAGAGGAAGAAGGGTAGCCATGAGGAAAAGTCATCCAGGAAGCGGGATATGGATGCAAGAGGGCGGTATATCACAGCAATCTTCAGGGGGGTTGGGGAGAATAGTCGGACGCAGTGGGCCTCGAAGGAGGAGAAGGATAGGGAGGGGAGGTTTGGGAGGACTCGGAAGGTGCTCTGCAGTGACAGGAGCAGACCAACCCCACCACCTTTACGACCGTCGGGCCTGGGTGAGTGGGTCCAGGTGAGACCTCTGTAGGAGAGTGCAGCAGGGGAGGTAGAGTCAGTGGGCTGGATCCAGGTTTCCGTGATCGCTAGGAGGTTGAGGGAGCGGGAAACTAAGAGGTCGTGGATGGCAGTAAGCTTGTTGCACACCGATCGGGCGTTCAGGAGTGCACATGAAAACGGGGGGGGGGGGGTGATTTTAAGGAGCAGGGGGACAGATACTAAGTTGCGGGGGTTGCGGCAGGACGTGGAGGCGGGAGGGTGTCCTTTAGTACTGTGAGTCCAGCATGCATGATGATTCTAGGGGGCATGTTAACAACAGGCTGAAAAAAGAGAAGAAAGGGGGGAGAAAAAGGGGGAGAAGTGCAGATGGACTTTAGAGGCACAGAAACTATAAACACGTATTTAGTAAAATCACTTGTACTTTATTTTGACAATAAGTCATGAAAAAACATCTTTCAGTTTAAAAAGTCATTGTACAATGTCCCCGCAGACAACAGGCTGGGTTCACAGGAAATGGGCAGAATGACAAAATCGTGTCCCGTTGACTTCAATGCAAAATTGAGTCCCGTTCACTTAAATGCAAAATCGCGTCCCATTGACTTCAATGCAAAATCGCATCCCGGTGACTTCAATGCAAGATTGTGTCACATTGACTTCAATGCAAAAACTCCCCCTATTACCTTCAATACAAAATTTTGTCTTATTGACTTCAATGCAAAAACGCCCCCTATTGACTTCAATTCAAAATTGCGTCCCATTTAGTTCAATGGAAAAGAAGGGAGGGAGAGGAGAAGAAGCCAGCTTTCAGCTGCTGCAGAGAGAGCCATACAGGGGATAGGTTCCAGTAATAGCCCCACCGTTGAACCCATTTCCTTCTCTGCTCGCATCCGATTCACCCAGCTGCCTGGGCCCCTCCCACACTCCAAAAGACATGCTGGTAGGTTAATTGGATCCTGTCTAAATTGGCCCTAATATGTGTATGTATGGATGTGAGTTAGGGACCTTAGATTGTACTCCCCTTGAGGGTTAGGGACCGATGTGAATGTTCAATATACATGTGTAAAGCTCTGCGTAAATTGACAGCGCTATATAAGTACCTGTAATAAATAAATAGCTCCACTGTTGAACCCATTACCCTCTCTGCCTGCATCCGATTCACCCCCTCGGCTGATCTGGGCCCCATACAGGAAGACTGGTGGTGCCCCCGTATCCACAGCCCTGGTCACATGGGGCAGATCTTTTAGCCCTGTGTAAGCTCCAACTGGAGAGACTGAGCTTATCCAGGGCTGTTTTTCTTTGAGCCCGGGTTCACACTGATGCGGCGCAGAATTTGTACCGGTTTCTGTGCGATTTCCGTGCCGTATTATAATCACACCCTGTTCATACGAACCACTGCGGGTGTGTATTTTAAGTTAACGACACCCCGATCCGACTAAGAAAAGGGTCCTGCACTTTTTTGTCGCGAATGCGGTGCGATTTGAGCCATACAAAATATATGGCTCAAATTGCACCACACAGAAATTGCATGCGATTTGCACAGGAACGCGGTGCGGTTTCTGTGCAAATCACATGCGATGTGCCGCACCGCATCAGTGTGAACCCAGGCTGACCCAAGCAGCTAATCATAGCTGGGAAATGAAGGAAAAAAGATAAGTACGTGTAGCTGGAGGGGAGGCAGCGTGCCATGTCACGGTAACCTTTATTGGGAACCATATTGCCAGCTTTACCGGTTGCTATGGCTACATTATATGTGATTTTTGTACTGTATAACTACATGAGCCTGAAAATAAAAGCACAGCTAATTATTCCAGATAGCGGGTTGTCCCGAATCATAGTCGCAGCCAGTATAATAATGGGATCCAGTGTGTTTAGTCAGTTGAGCTGCAAAGTATGGTTTACGGATGTATTGTTTAGGAGATAGGGGAGGAATGGCAGTGTCAGCACTGTATGGGGACACAATGCCTCTTCCATCTCTCTGCTCAGCTTGTTTTGTAACGGGTTACAGTGCATGAGATTGTCCTCTATACCGAAACTCCTCTGTGCACCGTATTCTGAGAGCAGCATTTAAATGATGGAAGGGCACTCCAAAATCCACAGGATGCAGGAAAGGTGAGCACTGATTCATCATATATAGACAGATAGTTCCAGCAAGAGCTTTACAGCACTTTAAAGTAAAATAATTACATAATCCAATCTATTATGCTAAAATACTACTGTTATTGCTTCATGAACAGGTTCAAAATTAGTTTTATGCAGGGGCAGACTAACCATTTGGAAACTCGGGCACTGCCCGAGGGCCCGGGGTCAGTAGGGGGCCCCATGAGATGCCCCTGGTACCTTTTTCATAGGCTTTTTTGAGTTTGGGCAAGGACACAGGGGCCCCATGATCCCCTATGGCCCGGGGGCCCCATGATTTGTCAGTCCGCCCCTGGTTTTATGTTATAGTGATAGTTTATAATGAGAAATAAGGATACAGTCATAATTGGATTTATGGAAGAATGTAAATATTTCTTTAAGTGAACCTTCACTTAAGCACTTGAGCTCCGGAAGGTTTTACCCCCTTCATGACCAGGGCATTTTTGTTTGCTATTCAGCACTGCGCTACTTTAATTGGCAATTGCTCGGTCACACAAATAGAGCTTTCTTTTGGTGGTCAAATAAAAATAGATTTAGTAGGAATGGGATTTTCAAGGTGCTACATCCATAAACCAAATATAGTTTATTTATTTCAGGTACTTATATAGTGCCGTCCATTTACACAGCGCTTACATAATATGTACCTATGTTTGGTTTATGGATGTAGCACCATGAAATTTATATCATTTTTTTTCAGACAAATAGAGCTTTCTTTTGGTGGTCAAATAAAAATGGATTTAGTAGGAATGGGATTTTTAAGGTGCTACATCCATATTGTACATTCACATCAGTCCCTAACCCTCAAGGGGCGTACAATCTAAGGTCCCTAACTCACATTCATACATACATATACTACAGCCAATTTTAGACAGGATCCAATTAACCTACCAGCATGTCTTTGGAGGGTGGGAGGAAACCGGAGTACCCAGAGGAAACCCACACAGGCACAGGGAGAACATGCAAACTCCAGGCAGGAGGTGCCGTGGTTGGGATTCGAACCAATGACCCTAGTACTGCCAGGTGGAAGTGCTAACCATTTAGACACTGTGCTGCCCATAGTTAAAAATTAGTAATGTTTATTGCAAGTATTGTAAATTATTATTAAAACCATAGAATAATTTCACAAATATTATTTTGATTTCCTCTGCAATTGTTGTAAACAGGGTTTTCTATGCATTTTCTTCTACATGTTTTGCTGTATGGCTTCTTCAGGAAGTATACATACAGGATACCACAAACATGCATAAACGTCACAAACGGTCCACAACAGAAGGGCATCAATGAGATGGAATAAACATCACCAAAGAGCCAGCTAGGAGTGTAAGATAGCCTGGGGACCACCGCAGAGGAGGTATAGCAGAAAAATAAAATCTGAGATTATCAGATTAAGCAGATCCAACAAAAGGGGGGCCCGGGATGTCACAGAGTAGAAAAACCAAATTCAGGCAAAAAGGCTCTGTGAACATCTCATTGGCATTGACATTCACTGAGCCTTTTTGCCTGAATTGGGTTTTTCTATTCTGTGACATCCTGGAAAATCCTATTCCTTCTAAATCCATTTTGAATTGTCTATGTAAGGGATATGGTACTGTAAACATACCTTCCTTTCATCCGCTTATACATTTTGAATTTTTTTTTGGTGATATTTGCTCACCACTGGATTTTTTAAATAATATAAATGAAAAATTTTGAAAAAAATTACATTTTCTACTGTCTGTTATAAAATATATCCAATAAAGTAAAATTTCTTTATAAATTTAGGCCAAAATGTATTCTGCTACATGTCTTTAATAAAAAAAATCCCAATAAGTGTATATTAATTGCTTTTTCCAATTTCTTGAGGCCCTTAAAATGCCAGGACAGTACAAATTTCACCCAAATGACCCCTTTTTGGAAAGTACAAACAGTCTGAGGTATTTAGTAAGAGGTATGGCAAGTTTTTTTAAGTTGTAATTTTTTTGTCATTTTTTTGAAAATTAATAAATAAAAGTTGGGTTTTTTTCACAATGTTCTTTACATACTGCCACCGATGCAGTACAGCATCATCATATGACTGCGTAGTGATGATCAGGGGTATTGATTTTTTTAATTAATTATTTATCATCCTACCATCAGAGTACCTCATTGTTACCATAGTGACACTGTACTACTCTGAGGTGTGTGTGTGTGTGTGTGTGGGGAGGGGGGATTTTTACATGGAGATCATACCCCCCTTATGTATTATACATGGAGATCATATCCCCCTTATGTATTATACATGGAGATCATACCCCCCCTTATGTATTATACATGGTGATCATATCCCCCCTTATGTATTATACATGGAGATCATATCCCCCCTTATGTATTATACATGGCGATCATATCCCCCCTTATGTATTATACATAGAGATCATATCCCCCCTTATGTATTATACATGGTGATCATATCCCGCCTTATGTATTATACATGGAGATCATATCCCCCCTTATGTATTATACATGGAGATCATATCCCCCCTTATGTATTATACATGGAGATCTTATCCCCCCCTTATGTATTATACATGGAGATCATATCCCCCTTATGTACTATACATGGAGATCATATCCCCTCTTATGTATTATACATGGAGATCATATCCCCCCTTATGTATTATACATGGCGATCATATCCCCCTTATGTATTTATACATGATGATCATATCCCTCCTTATGTATTATACATGGAGATCATATCCCCCCTTATGTATTATACATGGAGATCATATCCCCCCCTTATGTATTATACATGGAGATCATATCCCCCCCTTATGTACTATACATGGAGATCATATCCCCCTTATGTATTATACATGGAGATCATATCCCCCCTTATGTATTATACATGGAGATCATATCCCCCCTTATGTATTATACATGGAGATCATATCCCCCCCTTATGTATTATACATGGAGATCATATCCCCCGCCTTATGTACTATACATTATTATTATTATTACTACGAGTTTATATAGCGCCAAAGGGTTTGCTCAGCGCTGTACAATAGGGGGGACAATACATGGCACAGTACAACAACAACAAACAACGTACGAGGGGTAAGAGGGCCCTACTCTTACGAGCTTACAATCTAGGAGGGAGGGGGTAAAGGTACAGTAGGAAGTGGCTGAGCGGGATGAAGTGGTGGGAGGAATGAGGGAGGATGGCCGTTAGGTGAGGGTGGGGTAGGCTTCCCTGAAGAGATGGGTTTTGAGGGAGCGCCTGAATGTGAATAGGGAAGGCGACAGTCTGATGGATTGGGGCAGTGAGTTCCAGAGGATGGGGGAGGACCTGGAGAAGTCCTGCAGTCGTGCATGGGAGGAGGAGACCAGGGAGCAGGATAGAAGGAGGTCCTGTGAGGAGCGAAGGGTACGGGTAGGGTGGTACTTGGTGATCAGGTTGGTGAGGTAGTTAGGGGCAGTGTTGTGAACGGCTTTGTAGGTCAGGGTTAGGAGTTTAAATTTGATGCGTTGGGCAATCGGGAGCCAGTGGAAGGAGAGGCAGAGGGGGGTGGCAGAGGTGGAGCGGGTTGTGAGGTGGATGAGTCTGGCAGCTGAGTTCAGGATGGTCTGGAGTGGGGAGAGCCTGCACTTGGGTAGGCCAGTGAGGAGGGAGTTGCAGTAGTCAAGGCGTGAGATGATGAGGGAGTGTACTAGAAGTTTGGTGGTGTCTGGGGTGAGGAAGGAGCGTATCTTGGCAATGTTGCGAAGATGGAGCCTGCATGTGTTTGTGAGTGATTTGACATGTGGTTGGAGGGAGAGGTTCGCGTCAAGAATGACGCCAAGGACTTTGGCTTGCGGGGCGGGAGTGATAGTGGAGTTGTTGGTGATGATGGACAGGATGGGGGGGGGGGGTGTTGGCAGGGGGAAAGATGAGGAGCTCGGTTTTGGAGAGGTTGAGCTTGAGGAAATGTAGCGACATCCAGTCTGAGATGTCATTTAGGAGGTGAGGGGTGGAGAGGTAGATTTGGGTGTCGTCAGCATAGAGGTGATAGTTGAAGCCGTGAGATTGTATGAGTTTGCCCAGGGAGGAGGTGTAGATGGAGAAGAGAAGGGGTCCAAGGACAGAGCCTTGGGGGACCCCAACAGAGAGGGGGAGGGAGGGGGAGGTGGCACCATTGTAGGTGACACTGAAGGAGCGTCGGGATAGGTAGGATGAGAACCAAGAGAGAGCAGTATCTCCGATGCCAAGGGAGAGTAGTTTATTAAGGAGGAGGGGGTGGTCAACTGTGTCGAAGGCCGCAGAGAGGTCCAGGAGAAGGAGGACAGAGTAGTCGCCCTTGGCTTTGGCGTTGAGTAGGTCGTTAGTGATTTTGAGGAGGGCAGTTTCAGTGGAGTGTAGGGGACGGAAGCCGGACTGTAGAGGGTCAAGGAGGTTATTGTCTGTAAGGTGGGCGCTTAGGCGATCGTAGACTATGCGTTCAAGGAGCTTGGAGGTGAGTGGCAGCAGAGAGATGGGTCTGAGGTTGTTGGGGTCCGCGGGATCCAGGGAGGGCTTTTTGAGGATGGGGGTGATATGCGCGTGCTTTAGGGGGGAGGGGAATACGCCAGTAGAGATCATACATGGAGATCATATCCCCCTTATGTATTATACATGGAGATCATATCCCCCCTTATGTATTATACATGGAGATCATATCCCCCCTTATGTATTATACATGGAGATCATATCCCCCTTATGTATTATACATGGAGATCATATCCCCCCTTATGTATTATACATGGAAATCATATCCCCCCTTATGTATTATACATAAAGATCATATCCCCCCTTATGTATTTATACATGGAGATCATATCCCCCCTTATGTATTATACATGGAGATCATATCCCCCCTTATGTATTATACATGGAGATCATATCCCCCCTTATGTATTATACATGGAGATCATATCCCCCCTTATGTATTATACATGGAGATCATATCCCCCTTATGTATTATACATGGAGATCATATCCCCCTTATGTATTATACATGGAGATCATACCCCCCCTTATGTATTATACATGGTGATCATATCCCCCCTTATGTATTATACATAAAGATCATATCCCCCCTTATGTATTATACATGGTGATCATATCCCCCCTTATGTATTATACATGGAGATCATATCCCCTCTTATGTATTATACATGGAGATCATATCCCCCCTTATGTATTATACATGGAGATCATATTCCCCCTTATGTATTATACATGAAGATCATATCCCCCTTAAGTATTATACATGGAGATCATATCCCCCCTTGTGTATTATACATGGAGATCATATCCCCCCTTATGTATTATACATGGAGATCATATCCCCCTTATGTATTATACATGGTGATCATATCCCCCCCTTATGTATTATACATGGTGATCATATCCCTCCTTATGTATTATACATGGTGATCATATCCCTCCTTATGTATTATACATGGAGATCATATCCCCCTTATGTATTATACATGGTGATCATATCCCCCTTATGTATTATACATGGTGATCATATCCCCCCTTATGTATTATACATGGAGATCATATCCCCCCTTGTGTATTATACATGGAGATCATATCCCCCTTATGTATTATACATGGTGATCATATCCCTCCTTATGTATTATACATGGAGATCATATCCCCCCTTGTGTATTATACATGGAGATCATATCCCCCCTTGTGTATTATACATGGAGATCATATCCCCCTTATGTATTATACATGGTGATCATATCCCCCCCTTATGTATTATACATGGTGATCATATCCCTCCTTATGTATTATACATGGAGATCATATCCCCCCTTATGTATTATACATGGAGATCATATCCCCCCTTATGTATTATACATGGAGATCATATCCCCCCTTATGTATTATACATGAAGATCATATCCCCCTTATGTATTATACATGGAGATCATATCCCCCCTTGTGTATTATACATGGAGATCATATCCCCCCTTATGTATTATACATGGAGATCATATCTCCCTTATGTATTATACATGGTGATCATATCCCCCCCTTATGTATTATACATGGTGATCATATCCCTCCTTATGTATTATACATGGTGATCATATCCCTCCTTATGTATTATACATGGAGATCATATCCCCCTTATGTATTATACATGGTGATCATATCCCCCCTTATGTATTATACATGGTGATCATATCCCCCCTTATGTATTATACATGGAGATCATATCCCCCCTTGTGTATTATACATGGAGATCATATCCCCCTTATGTATTATACATGGTGATCATATCCCTCCTTATGTATTATACATGGAGATCATATCCCCCCTTGTGTATTATACATGGAGATCATATCCCCCCTTTGTGTATTATACATGGAGATCATATCCCCCCTCCATGTATTATACATGGAGATCATATCCCCCTTATGTATTATACATGGTGATCATATCCCCCCCTTATGTATTATACATGGTGATCATATCCCTCCTTATGTATTATACATGGAGATCATATCCCCCCTTATGTATTATACATGGAGATCATATCCCCCCTTATGTATTATACATGGAGATCATATCCCCCCTTATGTATTATACATGAAGATCATATCCCCCTTATGTATTATACAGGGAGATCATATCCCCTCTTATGTATTATACATGGAGATCACATCCCCATTATGTATTATACATGGAGATCATATCCCCCCTTATGTATTATACATGGTGATCACATCCCCCCTTATGTATTATACATGGTGATCATATCCTCCCTTATGTATTATACATGGAGATCATTTCCGCCCTTATGTATTATACATGGAGATCATATCCCCCCTTATGTATTATACATGGAGATCATATCCCCCCTTATGTATTATACATGGTGATCATATCCCCCCTATGTATTATACATGGTGATCATATCCCCCCTTATGTATTATACATGGAGATCATATTCCCCTTATGTATTATACATGGAGATCATATCCCCCCTTATATATTATACATGGTGATCATATCCCCCCTTATGTATCATACATGTTGATCATATCCCCCCTTATGTATTATACATGGAGATCATATCCCCCCTTATGTATTATACATGGAGATCATATCCCCCCTTATGTATTATACATGGTGATCATATCCCCCCTATGTATTATACATGGTGATCATATCCCCCCTTATGTATTATACATGGAGATCATATTCCCCTTATGTATTATACATGGTGATCATATCCCCCTTATGTATTATACATGGAGATCATATCCCCCCTTATGTATTATACATGGAGATCATATCCCCCCTTATGTATTATACATGGTGATCATATCCCCCCTTATGTATTATACATGGAGATCATATTCCCCTTATGTATTATACATGGTGATCATATCCCCCCTTATGTATTATACATGGAGATCATATTCCCCTTATGTATTATACATGGAGATCATATCCCCCCTTATTCTCTTCTTCTCAAAAGATAATAAATTCAGTTCCTTTAATCTTTCTTTATAGCTGATCTCCTCCATGCCTCTTATCAGTTTAGTTGCCCTTCTCTGTACTTTCTCCAGTTCCCCAATGTTCTTTTTGTGACTTGTTGCCCAAAATATAACTAATGATTTGTTCCGGGGGAAATTATTATTATTATTATTATTATTATTATACAGTATTTATAAAGCGCCAATAGTTCGCTCAGCGCTGTACATTACAAAGGGGGACAGAACATGTGACAGAACAATACCAATACAATGCAAAACATGAGGGGATTGAGGGCCCTGCTCTTTCGAGCTTACAATCTAGGAAATTATATCTCTCTCTCTGGAGTCTATACCTCTATTAATACAAGAGAGGATTTTGCTCGCTTTAGAACCCGCAGCTTGGCATTGCATGCCATTATTGAGCTTGTGATCTACCAGAACTCCCAGATCCTTCTCCACCATTGATCCCTCCAGTTGTATCCCCCCAGTATGTATGATGCATGCATATTCTTATCCCCCAAGTGCATATCTTTATATTTATCTACATTAAACCTCATTGGTCACATAGTTGCCCAATTACACAGAGCATTGAGGTCGGCTTGTAAGCTGGAGACATCCTATAAGGACAATATTCCACAGCACAGCTTGGTGTCATCTGCAAAGACTGAAATGGGATTTATAATCTCAGACCCTATATTGTTTATAAATATATTAAAAAGTAAGGGTCCCAACACTGAACCTTGGGGTACACCACTGATGACCCTAGACCATTCAGAGTATGAATCATTAACCACTACTCTCTAAATAGCATCTTTTAGCCAGTTTTCTATCTATTTATATACAGATTTTTCCAAACCTGTAGACTTTACCCTACACACTAGCCGTGTGTGGGGAACTGTGTCAAACGCTTTTGCAAAATCTAAGTATATTTAATCTACAGCCACCCCTCTGTCCAAGTATACCACGTCCACTGCCACCCCTCTGTCCAAGTATACCACGTCCACTGCCACCCCTCTGTCCAAGTATACCACGTCCACTGCCACCCCTCTGTCCAAGTATACCACGTCCACCTCCACCCCTCTGTCCAAAGTTTTGCTCATCTACTCATAAAAGTAAATCAGATTTGTTTGACAACTTCTGTCTTTCATGAATCTATGCTGTCTGTTGCTTAAAATATTTTTTTCCTCTAATGTGGTCTTTTATTAAACTCTTCAGTATTTTTCCAACTATACAAGTTAAACTAAAAGTTATATAGGTACTTGGTAAAGACTTTGAACCCCTTTTTTAAATATAGGCACCACATTGGCCTTGTGCCAATCCAGCGGTACTATGCCAGTCATTGAAGAGTCCCTTAGAATCAATGGCTTTGAAATGACAGAGTTCAATTCTTTTAGGACCCTCGTGGGTGTATGCCATCTGGTCCAGGTTTTTTATTCACCATTATTCTGTTTAAATATTTCTGGACCATATCAGTATTGAGACATTGTGGATAATTTGGAATATTAGAGTTGCTAAGGCTAATGAGTAAGTGATCACAAAATGATGCCCTCATACCACTTTACTACATGTTACTTTTGTCATTTATACATTTGCCTATTGTGTTTTGTTAATTGAGTAGCTCATTGATGCTGTATCTACTTCTAATTGTGCAATTTTATTTTTTATAATAAGAAGGATAATTGCTAAGAAAGCACTGCCTAAACGTTGAGAACAAAGTTGCTTGCTTTTGCCTAATATTTGCACAGTAAAGTTTGGCTTGCAGCACGGGTGCCAAATATTTTACTGGCAGGGCTGCAAAATGCACAAAGTGTGACATCTTCAGCCAATTATTAGATTTTTATCTTATCCTTTGGCGTATCTTTATATGCCCCTGAAAATGAAATGGTAAAAAAAGGATATACGTGGATCATGAGATATTTATGTTTGTTTGAATTTTTTATGCGAAAATGGACCTTCTGATTAATTCATCAGGGTATTCATATACTAAACAGCTTCATGGGCTTTCATGTACCATGCAGTCAGGGGTAGTTCTTAAGATTTTAAAGAACCTGGGGCACTGCCATTAACTGGTATTTTAATTATGTCTTGTTCAGCTTTAAAAATAAAATCACACTGAAAGATTCCAGGAGAATTTTGCAAGCCTAAGCTTCTTGTTCCTCTCATGTTCAAATGTATGGGGTGCTCTCCTTGTTCCTGTGAGAGACCTCATAGCTTGCAGCTGAATTACACAGCATCACAAAACTCAGACACGCTCTGTACAGAAGCTGCATGTTTTAATTTGCAATTTGCCTTATCTGACAGCATGCCCATGGGTTATATAATATAAGAAATGTATCATTGTAATTATTATTATACAGGATTCTTATAGCACCAACAGTTTGCGCAGCTTTTTATATTATAAAGGGAGACAGTACAGTTACAGTTCAATACCAGAGTAGGGCCCTGTTCTTGAGGGTTTAAATCTAATAGAATAGCACATTTTAAAGTGATTGTAAAGGGAATTTTGTTTTTACAATAACAAACAATTCATACATACCTGCTCTGTGCAATGGTTTTGCACAGAGCAGCCTTAATCCTCCTCTTCTGAGGTCCCCCACTGGCACTCCTGGTTCCTTCCCCTTTTAAGTGCCCCACAGCAAGCTGCTTGCTATGGGGGCATTTGTGTGGGCTCTCTCCTGAGATGTGCTTTGGGTGTCCATTGACACACGAGCACGGCTCAGCCCCATCCCCGCCCCCTCCTCACAGGCTGTGAATGACAACAGCAGGAGCCAATGGCTTCTGCTGCTGCCTCTGAGCCAGTAAGGAGGGAGAGAAAGAACACTGATGCTGCTCTTGTGCGCAGACCTGGATTGAGATTGGGCTCAGGTTAGTATTTAGGGGGGGGGGGGGCTGGGGGGAACTGTACACAAGTTTTTTATACCTTAAAGGGAAAACGTTTTTTATAGTATTGAATAGAGTGGAGAGGGATTAGAACACCTGGCAGGTTTTTATTGCTGTCTGCGTCCCCATTAGAAAGATTCCCCCTCTCTGTTTACCATTGTCATTTAAACTGGCTGCATACATACTATTGGCAGCCAAACAAACCATAGCGAAAGCTTGGAAACAACAGTTCATATCTAGAGATGAGCGAAGAAATGAAAAATTCGATTCGACTGATTCGGCGAATTCGTGGACAATATTCGATTCGAGTCGAATAAATTCGCTGTGAATTTAACTTAAAAAAGGGTGTTTCTAGGCTTCAGAGAGACTTAATATTAGTGCAGAACACTGTACCTTTAATTTAAATGCCCTTGGAGTCTGCTGGGGAAGAGAAATAATACTGTCTGTCAGTATGACATGCAGATGAGTGCCGTCGATCTTAGAATCACTGCACACTTCACTCCTTTGGCCAGTCACGGGGCCAAAACCAGTGTTTGGAGCCACATTGTGGCGGTGGAGGCAGCAGCAATGGGAGGCCATACAGCAACCTATGACAAAATGGAAACCAGCAGGAGCGTGAGGAGACCTGAAAGTGGCACATGGCAGAGTGGGAGCAATGGGAGGCGGTACAGGGACCCAGGTCACACTGTGGGCCCAGCAGCAGCGTGACCAGGCGGTACGGGGGCCCATGGCCGATATGGGGCTTGGTGGCACCTATGGAAGGCCTGTAATCTGCCAGCAACCTATGACAAAATGGACAACCGCAGGAGTGTGAGGAGATTTCAAAGTGGCACATGGCAGAGTGGAAGCAATGGGAGGCCGTACAGGGACCCAGGTCACACTGTGGGCTCAGCAGCAGCGTGACCAGGAGGTACGGGGGCCCATGGTCGATATGGGGCCTGGCGGCACCTATGGAAGGCCGCTAATCTGCCAGCAACCTATGACAAAATGGACAACCGCAGGAGTGTGAGGAGATTTCAAAGAGGTACATGGCAGAGTGGAAGCAATGGGAGGCCGTACAGGGACCCAGGTCACACTGTGGGACCAGCATCAGCGTGAACAGGCGGTACGGGGGCCCATGGCCGATTTGACCTCATTCATCCCATAGTCCTGCCGACTCACGAATAGCGTGGCCTCCTCAAAGGGCCTGAGCAAGCGCAGGTGTCACACATGAGCTGACAATGGCTGACATCTAAGTTACACAGGGAGTACCTTTATCCGCTTTTAACATCAGGAAATCTGTGATGGCCTTTAGCTGTTCGTAAAGGCGGTCTAACATATGTAGGGTTGAATTACACCTTGTTGCAACGTCACAGCATGAGGAGTCGGTACGGGGGCCCATGGCAGATTACATGTCTGGCAGCAGCAATGGGAGGCCCGTAATCTGCCAGCACCCTATGTCAAAAAATTTAACACACCAGCAGTGTGAAGAGACCTGAAAGTGGCACATGGCAGCAGAGTGTGGCGATGGAGACAGCAGCAATGGGAGGCCGTACAGGGACCCATGAGAGACTCTGGACTTGGCAGCAGCATGAGGAGGCGGTATATAGGGGCCCATGGCAGATTAGGGGCCTGGCAGCAGCTATGTGAGGCCCGTAATCTGCCTGCACCCTATGTCAAAAAATTTAACACACCAGCAGTGTGAAGAGACCTGAAAGTGGCACATGGCAGCAGAGTGTGGCGATGGAGACAGCAGCAATGGGAGGCCGTACAGGGACCCATGAGAGACTCTGGACTTGGCAGCAGCATGAGGAGGCGGTATATAGGGGCCCATGGCAGATTAGGGGCCTGGCAGCAGCTATGTGAGGCCCGTAATCTGCCTGCACCCTATGTCAAAAAATTAAACACACCAGCAGTGTGAAGAGACCTGAAAGTGGCACATGGCAGCAGAGTGTGGCGATGGAGACAGCAGCAATGGGAGGCCGTACAGGGACCCATGAGAGACTCTAGACTTGGCAGCAGCATGAGGAGGCGGTATATAGGGGCCCATGGCAGATTAGGGGCCTGGCAGCAGCTATGTGAGGCCCGTAATCTGCCTGCACCCTATGTCAAAAAATTTAACACACCAGCAGTGTGAAGAGACCTGAAAGTGGCACATGGCAGCAGAGTGTGGCGATGGAGACAGCAGCAATGGGAGGCCGTACAGGGACCCATGAGAGACTCTGGACTTGGCAGCAGCATGAGGAGGCGGTATATAGGGGCCCATGGCAGATTAGGGGCCTGGCAGCAGCTATGTGAGGCCCGTAATCTGCCTGCACCCTATGTCAAAAAATTTAACACACCAGCAGTGTGAAGAGACCTGAAAGTGGCACATGGCAGCAGAGTGTGGCGATGGAGACAGCAGCAATGGGAGGCCGTACAGGGACCCATGAGAGACTCTGGACTTGGCAGCAGCATGAGGAGGCGGTATATAGGGGCCCATGGCAGATTAGGGGCCTGGCAGCAGCTATGTGAGGCCCGTAATCTGCCTGCACCCTATGTCAAAAAATTTAACACACCAGCAGTGTGAAGAGACCTGAAAGTGGCACATGGCAGCAGAGTGTGGCGATGGAGACAGCAGCAATGGGAGGCCGTACAGGGACCCATGAGAGACTCTGGACTTGGCAGCAGCATGAGGAGGCGGTATATAGGGGCCCATGGCAGATTAGGGGCCTGGCAGCAGCTATGTGAGGCCCGTAATCTGCCTGCACCCTATGTCAAAAAATTTAACACACCAGCAGTGTGAAGAGACCTGAAAGTGGCACATGGCAGCAGAGTGTGGCGATGGAGACAGCAGCAATGGGAGGCCGTACAGGGACCCATGAGAGACTCTGGACTTGGCAGCAGCATGAGGAGGCGGTATATAGGGGCCCATGGCAGATTAGGGGCCTGGCAGCAGCTATGTGAGGCCCGTTATCTTGCAGCACCCTATGTCAAAAAATTAAACACACCAGCAGTGTGAAGAGACCTGAAAGTGGCACATGGCAGCAGAGTGTGGCGATGGAGACAGCAGCAATGGGAGGCCGTACAGGGACCCATGAGAGACTCTAGACTTGGCAGCAGCATGAGGAGGCGGTATATAGGGGCCCATGGCAGATTAGGGGCCTGGCAGCAGCTATGTGAGGCCCGTAATCTGCCTGCACCCTATGTCAAAAAATTTAACACACCAGCAGTGTGAAGAGACCTGAAAGTGGCACATGGCAGCAGAGTGTGGCGATGGAGACAGCAGCAATGGGAGGCCGTACAGGGACCCATGAGAGACTCTAGACTTGGCAGCAGCATGAGGAGGCGGTATATAGGGGCCCATGGCAGATTAGGGGCCTGGCAGCAGCTATGTGAGGCCCGTAATCTGCCTGCACCCTATGTCAAAAAATTAAACACACCAGCAGTGTGAAGAGACCTGAAAGTGGCACATGGCAGCAGAGTGTGGCGATGGAGACAGCAGCAATGGGAGGCCGTACAGGGACCCATGAGAGACTCTAGACTTGGCAGCAGCATGAGGAGGCGGTATATAGGGGCCCATGGCAGATTAGGGGCCTGGCAGCAGCTATGTGAGGCCCGTAATCTGCCTGCACCCTATGTCAAAAAATTTAACACACCAGCAGTGTGAAGAGACCTGAAAGTGGCACATGGCAGCAGAGTGTGGCAATGGAGACAGCAGCAATGGGAGGCCGTACAGGGACCCATGAGAGACTCTGGACTTGGCAGCAGCATGAGGAGGCGGTATATAGGGGCCCATGGCAGATTAGGGGCCTGGCAGCAGCTATGTGAGGCCCGTAATCTGCCTGCACCCTATGTCAAAAAATTAAACACACCAGCAGTGTGAAGAGACCTGAAAGTGGCACATGGCAGCAGAGTGTGGCGATGGAGACAGCAGCAATGGGAGGCCGTACAGGGACCCATGAGAGACTCTAGACTTGGCAGCAGCATGAGGAGGCGGTATATAGGGGCCCATGGCAGATTAGGGGCCTGGCAGCAGCTATGTGAGGCCCGTAATCTGCCTGCACCCTATGTCAAAAAATTAAACACACCAGCAGTGTGAAGAGACCTGAAAGTGGCACATGGCAGCAGAGTGTGGCGATGGAGACAGCAGCAATGGGAGGCCGTACAGGGACCCATGAGAGACTCTGGACTTGGCAGCAGCATGAGGAGGCGGTATATAGGGGCCCATGGCAGATTAGGGGCCTGGCAGCAGCTATGTGAGGCCCGTTATCTTGCAGCACCCTATGTCAAAAAATTAAACACACCAGCAGTGTGAAGAGACCTGAAAGTGGCACATGGCAGCAGAGTGTGGCGATGGAGACAGCAGCAATGGGAGGCCGTACAGGGACCCATGAGAGACTCTAGAATTGGCAGCAGCATGAGGAGGCGGTATATAGGGGCCCATGGCAGATTAGGGGCCTGGCAGCAGCTATGTGAGGCCCGTAATCTGCCTGCACCCTATGTCAAAAAATTTAACACACCAGCAGTGTGAAGAGACCTGAAAGTGGCACATGGCAGCAGAGTGTGGCGATGGAGACAGCAGCAATGGGAGGCCGTACAGGGACCCATGAGAGACTCTGGACTTGGCAGCAGCATGAGGAGGCGGTATATAGGGGCCCATGGCAGATTAGGGGCCTGGCAGCAGCTATGTGAGGCCCATTATCTTGCAGCACCCTATGTCAAAAAATTAAACACACCAGCAGTGTGAAGAGACCTGAAAGTGGCACATGGCAGCAGAGTGTGGCGATGGAGACAGCAGCAATGGGAGGCCGTACAGGGACCCATGAGAGACTCTAGACTTGGCAGCAGCATGAGGAGGCGGTATATAGGGGCCCATGGCAGATTAGGGGCCTGGCAGCAGCTATGTGAGGCCCGTAATCTGCCTGCACCCTATGTCAAAAAATTTAACACACCAGCAGTGTGAAGAGACCTGAAAGTGGCACATGGCAGCAGAGTGTGGCGATGGAGACAGCAGCAATGGGAGGCCGTACAGGGACCCATGAGAGACTCTAGACTTGGCAGCAGCATGAGGAGGCGGTATATAGGGGCCCATGGCAGATTAGGGGCCTGGCAGCAGCTATGTGAGGCCCGTAATCTGCCTGCACCCTATGTCAAAAAATTAAACACACCAGCAGTGTGAAGAGACCTGAAAGTGGCACATGGCAGCAGAGTGTGGCGATGGAGACAGCAGCAATGGGAGGCCGTACAGGGACCCATGAGAGACTCTAGACTTGGCAGCAGCATGAGGAGGCGGTATATAGGGGCCCATGGCAGATTAGGGGCCTGGCAGCAGCTATGTGAGGCCCGTAATCTGCCTGCACCCTATGTCAAAAAATTAAACACACCAGCAGTGTGAAGAGACCTGAAAGTGGCACATGGCAGCAGAGTGTGGCGATGGAGACAGCAGCAATGGGAGGCCGTACAGGGACCCATGAGAGACTCTAGACTTGGCAGCAGCATGAGGAGGCGGTATATAGGGGCCCATGGCAGATTAGGGGCCTGGCAGCAGCTATGTGAGGCCCGTAATCTGCCTGCACCCTATGTCAAAAAATTAAACACACCAGCAGTGTGAAGAGACCTGAAAGTGGCACATGGCAGCAGAGTGTGGCGATGGAGACAGCAGCAATGGGAGGCCGTACAGGGACCCATGAGAGACTCTGGACCTAGCAGCAGCATGAGGAGGCGGTATATAGGGGCCTATGGCAGATTAGGGGCCTGGCAGCAGCTATAGGAGGCCCGTAATCTGCCAGCACCCTATGTCAAAAAATTAAACACACCAGCAGTGTGAGGAGACCTGAAAGTGGCACATGTTTGAGGCATGATTCATGGCGGATTTAGTCAGTTGTGTCAGGAACTGGTGGTTTGAAATCCAGACTAATCCACGCCTGATTCATTTTCACAAACGTGAGTCTCTCCACACTTTGGGTGGACAGTCGTGTCCTCCGCGGAGTTACAATACCTCCTGCCGCACTAAACACGCGCTCCGATGCCACGCTACTGGCCGGGCATGACAGCCTTTCAAGGGCAAATTCAGCTAGTTGGGGCCAAAGGTCAAGTTTCGTTGCCCAGTAGTCAAGGGGATTGTCTACCTCGGTTGGCAGGGTGCTGTCCAAGTAGGCCCAAGCCTGTTGTTTGAGCTCCTGCTCCAGGTCCACCTGATGCTGCTGCTGCTGCTGCGGCTGGTTAGTAGTTTCCTCACTGCGCTGGTGAAGAAAGCTACTCATCATCGACTGCAGACTGAGGCAGCCGCTGCTGGTGGAGCTGCCACTGCTCCTACCACCCCACCCCTCCCCTGCTGCCATGCCAGCGGAACGCGAGCGCACAGGGCCCACAGTGTCTGAGGATGGACGTTGGCGCACAAAGGCAGAGACCAACTGACTACATAGGTGGTTTTTATAGTACGTAATTTTGGCCTCCCTCTCAGCAGGTGTGAAAAAGGCCACCATTTTGGACCGGTAGCGAGGGTCCAACAAGGTGGACAGCCAAAAGTCATCCCTCTGTCTGATGGTTATTATTCGGCTGTCGCTACGCAAGCAACCGAGCATGCTATGGGCCATTTGTGCCAAGGAATGCGAGGGACTCCCTGCCTCCATCTCCACAGCATACTGCCACGGTGCGTCTGGGTCCTCTGTCTCCTCCTCCTCCTCCTCTACCAGATGCTCCTGCTCCTCCACTCCTGTCCGCTGAGTGGAAAAACCACCCATTTCACTCAATAATTCCTGAGCACAAATGTCCTCCTCTACCTCCTCCTCTTCTTCCTGTCCTGCCCCCACAGGGGTCATGTGGCGTTGAGATCTGTGCGCCACGTCTACCGCACCCTGACCAGCCATTGTTAACAGCATTTGTTCCAGGACGTGCAACAGAGGAATGACGTCGTTCATCCCATAGTCCTGCCGACTCACGAATAGCGTGGCCTCCTCAAAGGGCCTGAGCAAGCGGCAGGTGTCACGCATGAGCTGCCAATGGCTGACATCTAAGTTACACAGGGGAGTACCTTTATCCGCTTGTAACATCAGGAAATCGGTGATGGCCTTTCGCTGCTCGTAAAGGCGGTCTAACATGTGTAGGGTTGAATTCCACCTTGTTGCAACGTCGCAGATCAGGCGATGCTGTGGAATTCCGTTCTGCCGCTGCAGCTCAATGAGGGTGTTCTTTGCGGTGTAGGAATGGCTGAAATGCATGCACAGTTTACGTGACATTTTAAGGATGTCTTGCAGTGGGATGGTGGATTTTAGGAACCGCTTGACAACCAGATTGAACACGTGAGCCATGCATGGCGCATGGCACAACCTTCCTTGACGCAGAGCAGACACCATGTTCTTTCCGTTGTCAGTCAACATGGTTCCGATTTTTAGTTTGCGCGGAGACAGCCATCTGTCGATTTCTCTGTTCATTACACTCAGCAGTTCCTCCCCTGTGTGACTACGTTCGCCAAGGCATACCAGGTGCAGCACAGCGTGACACCGTTGCGCCCTGCACATGTGATATGCCGGTCGGGTAATGGGACTTGGCACGGGGGTGGCGGCTGAGGACACGGCGGAAAAAGAGGTGGTAGAGGCGGACATGCTTGCTGGACCAAGGACGTGCAAACGTGGAGGCAAAAGCGTCGTGACCTGTCCAAGTTGCTGGTGCGGCTGTGCCGGCACCACGTTCACCCAGTGGGCCGTAAATGACATGTACTGTCCCTGACCGTAGTTACAGCTCCACACGTCGGCGCTGCCGTGCACTTTGGCAGAGACCGGCATGCTCAAAGACTGGCCCACCATCTCTTCTACATGTGAATGCAGGGCTGGCACTGCCTTTTGGGCAAAGAAATGACGGCTTGGCACTCTCCACCGCGGCGCGGCACAAGCCATCATTTCTCGGAAAGGTGCTGAGTCCACCAGTTGGAAAGGGAGGGACTGCAGCACCAGCAACTTGGACAGGAGGACGTTCAGCTTTTGCACCGTCGGGTGCGTGCTCGCAAACTGTTGTCTCTTGGATACGGATTCCAAGAAAGACTGTTGACGGAATCCGAGAAGAGGAGTAGCAGGAGAAGGAGCATCTGAACGAGCGGAAGATGCCAATGAGCGACAACTCCCCTCAGCAGAGGTGTTGGAGCCTTGACTGGCTGATAGAGGGCGATTGACGACGTCGGGTGACGGAGCAAGTAACGGAGCGGGTGATGGAGCGGGGGCTGGGGCAGGCAGAACCGCCGTATGTTTATCACGGTTTTCCCAGGCCACCGAATGGTGACGCTGCATATGCTGACGCAACGCTGTAGTCCCAACATGGGCCACCTGGCCACGCTTGCATTTCTGGCCACATAGTCGACATACGGCTACGTTTACTTCCTCGGGCGGCTTGAGGAAAAATTGCCACACCACCGAGTAGGAAACTTTGCCCCCGCTACTCTTCACTGGCTGACTGCTACTTCCTCCGTGCGCACCGGCACCACTACTGGCCGTGGTGGTAGGCTGCAGTGGAGCTGGTGCTCTACTCCGTGGACGTTTGGCTCCACTGACACTGATGCGACCCTGCTGCTGTCTCCTGTGCAACCCACCGACTGTTTTGCTCGCTGCCAAGCTGCCACCCTCTTCTCCTGATGATGCGGAAGAAATTGCCTGATGACGACGAGGCTGCCAAGTGCGATCAACCTCCTCATCATCAAGTAGGGTCTCCGCCTCACTACTAGCCCCCTCGGCTGCGTCTGGGTCAGGAGACAGACCTGTCTCTAGACCGGCTACCGAGCCACTCTCCTCGCCAGTACTTGTTCGCTTGGCTGCTGAAAAGGCCGATGTCTCCCCCCGTTCCTGACCGCCCTCTGTTAGCTCTTCCTCACTGTACAGTGGGGCTGAGCCCACAGCATGCGATACTTCGCTTGGTGAGGGAACAGCAAAGGACAGGGGCAGGTAGAGGACACGTGATTTCAGTGGGCTTGCTCCCGGGCCATGCCAACTAACGGTTGTGTCTGACGTACCCACCGACCGTTGGCTGTAGGTGTCAGAGGTGACCTGGGAAGAGGAAGACGACCGAGCCAACCAATCAATGACGGCAGGGTTGTCGGTGGAGACACGACCGCTGGATGACACCGGGAGCACTGGCCTCTGGCTGCGAATACTGCTGCCTCGACCCCTTCCTCTGCTGCCACGTCTGCTCGCTCCTAAAACATTGCCTCCTCTGCCACTCCTCTGCATGTTGTCTGACATACTATTTAATTCAACGATTAGGTGTCCCTGAGTAACAATTCTCTGGCACTCAGTAACAATTCTGTCTGTCCCTGAGTATGAATTCTGTGGCCCTGAGTAACAATTCTGTGTCTGTGCGAGTAACAATTCTGTGTCTGTGCGAGTAACAATTCTGTGTCTGTGCAAGTAACAATTTTGTGTCTGTGCGAGTAACAATTCTCTGGCACTCAGTAACAATTCTGTCTGTCCCTGAGTAACAATTCTCTGGCACTCAGTAACAATTCTGTCTGTCCCTGAGTAACAATTCTCTGGCACTCAGTAACAATTCTGTCTGTCCCTGAGTATGAATTCTGTGGCCCTGAGTAACAATTCTGTGTCTGTGCGAGTAACAATTCTGTGTCTGTGCAAGTAACAATTTTGTGTCTGTGCGAGTAACAATTCTCTGGCACTCAGTAACAATTCTGTCTGTCCCTGAGTAACAATTCTCTGGCACTCAGTAACAATTCTGTCTGTCCCTGAGTATGAATTCTGTGGCCCTGAGTAACAATTCTGTGTCTGTGCGAGTAACAATTCTGTGTCTGTGCAAGTAACAATTTTGTGTCTGTGCGAGTAACAATTCTCTGGCACTCAGTAACAATTCTGTCTGTCCCTGAGTAACAATTCTCTGGCACTCAGTAACAATTCTGTCTGTCCCTGAGTAACAATTCTCTGGCACTCAGTAACAATTCTGTCTGTCCCTGAGTAACAATTCTCTGGCACTCAGTAACAATTCTGTGTCTGTGCGAGTAACAATTCTGTGTCTGTGCAAGTAACAATTTTGTGTCTGTGCGAGTAACAATTCTCTGGCACTCAGTAACAATTCTGTCTGTCCCTGAGTAACAATTCTCTGGCACTCAGTAACAATTCTGTCTGTCCCTGAGTAACAATTCTCTGGCACTCAGTAACAATTCTGTGTCTGTGCGAGTAACAATTCTGTGTCTGTGCAAGTAACAATTTTGTGTCTGTGCGAGTAACAATTCTCTGGCACTCAGTAACAATTCTGTCTGTCCCTGAGTAACAATTCTCTGGCACTCAGTAACAATTCTGTCTGTCCCTGAGTAACAATTCTCTGGCACTCAGTAACAATTCTGTCTGTCCCTGAGTATGAATTCTGTGGCCCTGAGTAACAATTCTGTGTCTGTGCGAGTAACAATTCTGTGTCTGTGCAAGTAACAATTTTGTGTCTGTGCGAGTAACAATTCTCTGGCACTCAGTAACAATTCTGTCTGTCCCTGAGTAACAATTCTCTGGCACTCAGTAACAATTCTGTCTGTCCCTGAGTAACAATTCTCTGGCACTCAGTAACAATTCTGTGTCTGTGCGAGTAACAATTCTGTGTCTGTGCAAGTAACAATTTTGTGTCTGTGCGAGTAACAATTCTCTGGCACTCAGTAACAATTCTGTCTGTCCCTGAGTAACAATTCTCTGGCACTCAGTAACAATTCTGTCTGTCCCTGAGTAACAATTCTCTGGCACTCAGTAACAATTCTGTCTGTCCCTGAGTATGAATTCTGTGGCCCTGAGTAACAATTCTGTGTCTGTGCGAGTAACAATTCTGTGTCTGTGCAAGTAACAATTTTGTGTCTGTGCGAGTAACAATTCTCTGGCACTCAGTAACAATTCTGTCTGTCCCTGAGTAACAATTCTCTGGCACTCAGTAACAATTCTGTCTGTCCCTGAGTAACAATTCTCTGGCACTCAGTAACAATTCTGTGTCTGTGCGAGTAACAATTCTGTGTCTGTGCAAGTAACAATTTTGTGTCTGTGCGAGTAACAATTCTCTGGCACTCAGTAACAATTCTGTCTGTCCCTGAGTAACAATTCTCTGGCACTCAGTAACAATTCTGTCTGTCCCTGAGTAACAATTCTCTGGCACTCAGTAACAATTCTGTCTGTCCCTGAGTATGAATTCTGTGGCCCTGAGTAACAATTCTGTGTCTGTGCGAGTAACAATTCTGTGTCTGTGCAAGTAACAATTTTGTGTCTGTGCGAGTAACAATTCTCTGGCACTCAGTAACAATTCTGTCTGTCCCTGAGTAACAATTCTCTGGCACTCAGTAACAATTCTGTCTGTCCCTGAGTAACAATTCTCTGGCACTCAGTAACAATTCTGTCTGTCCCTGAGTAACAATTCTCTGGCACTCAGTAACAATTCTGTCTGTCCCTGAGTATGAATTCTGTGGCCCTGAGTAACAATTCTGTCTGTGCGAGTAACAATTCTGTGTCTGTGCAAGTAACAATTTTGTGTCTGTGCGAGTAACAATTCTCTGGCACTCAGTAACAATTCTGTCTGTCCCTGAGTAACAATTCTCTGGCACTCAGTAACAATTCTGTCTGTCCCTGAGTAACAATTCTCTGGCACTCAGTAACAATTCTGTCTGTCCCTGAGTAACAATTCTCTGGCACTCAGTAACAATTCTGTCTGTCCCTGAGTATGAATTCTGTGGCCCTGAGTAACAATTCTGTGTCTGTGCGAGTAACAATTCTGTGTCTGTGCAAGTAACAATTTTGTGTCTGTGCGAGTAACAATTCTCTGGCACTCAGTAACAATTCTGTCTGTCCCTGAGTAACAATTCTCTGGCACTCAGTAACAATTCTGTCTGTCCCTGAGTAACAATTCTCTGGCACTCAGTAACAATTCTGTCTGTCCCTGAGTATGAATTCTGTGGCCCTGAGTAACAATTCTGTGTCTGTGCGAGTAACAATTCTGTGTCTGTGCAAGTAACAATTTTGTGTCTGTGCGAGTAACAATTCTCTGGCACTCAGTAACAATTCTGTCTGTCCCTGAGTAACAATTCTCTGGCACTCAGTAACAATTCTGTCTGTCCCTGAGTAACAATTCTCTGGCACTCAGTAACAATTCTGTCTGTCCCTGAGTATGAATTCTGTGGCCCTGAGTAACAATTCTGTGTCTGTGCGAGTAACAATTCTGTGTCTGTGCAAGTAACAATTTTGTGTCTGTGCGAGTAACAATTCTCTGGCACTCAGTAACAATTCTGTCTGTCCCTGAGTAACAATTCTCTGGCACTCAGTAACAATTCTGTCTGTCCCTGAGTAACAATTCTCTGGCACTCAGTAACAATTCTGTCTGTCCCTGAGTAACAATTCTCTGGCACTCAGTAACAATTCTGTCTGTCCCTGAGTATGAATTCTGTGGCCCTGAGTAACAATTCTGTCTGTGCGAGTAACAATTCTGTGTCTGTGCAAGTAACAATTTTGTGTCTGTGCGAGTAACAATTCTCTGGCACTCAGTAACAATTCTGTCTGTCCCTGAGTAACAATTCTCTGGCACTCAGTAACAATTCTGTCTGTCCCTGAGTAACAATTCTCTGGCACTCAGTAACAATTCTGTCTGTCCCTGAGTAACAATTCTCTGGCACTCAGTAACAATTCTGTCTGTCCCTGAGTAACAATTCTGTCTGTCCCTGAGTATGAATTCTGTGGCCCTGAGTAAGAATTCTCTGGCACTCAGTAACAATTCTGTCTGTCCCTGAGTAACAATTCTCTGGCACTCAGTAACAATTCTGTCTGTCCCTGAGTAAAAATTCTGTGGCCCTAATAACGTTTCTGTGGCCCTAAGTAACAATTCTCTGGCACTGAGTGAAAATTCTGTCTGTCCCTGAGTATGAATTCTGTGGCCCTAACTAGCGTTTCTTTGTCCCTAAATAACGATTCTGTGGCCCTCATTAACAAGTCTGTGTCCCTGAGTAATGGTTCTCTGTCCCTAAGTAACTTCTCTCTGTCCCCAATTCTCGTTTCTGTGGCCCTAACTCTGTCCCTGTCCCTAGTACAGAGCGGTCTGCCTCTGTTCAATGACTGCAGGCAAATGAAGATTTCCAAAATGGCCGCTATATATACCTCGACCATTACACAGTGCTGGCTGGCTGGCTGCTGATTGGCTGATGCGATCACATGTCGTTGAGGAATGCATTATGGGGCAGCGCGCCTTGTCTGCGCGCCTTCCCCGACATCCCCGCTCCGTCGCCGCACATGTCAGCCGCCATTTTCGGAAAAATTTCGATTCGCGCGTCCGAATTAGGCTGTTTTTCGGATTCGGCACGAATCGAAATTTTTCCGATATTCGACTCGAATTCCACTTCGGATACTTCGATTCGCTCATCTCTATTCATATCCTTTACGGAAGTCCATCGCCGCCTAGATTTCTTCCTTGTTAATGAAAATCTCTCTAGCATTCTTTCAGATACTCACAAGAGATTCCTTAAAACTTGGACTCTATAGATTCAACATGCCCATCTTACAATATCAATAGGCAGCTTTACTTTGCTATAACTTTGGAGACCCTATATCCCTGGTTCAAGCACTTTTGACGTTCTCTGTTCCATCTTTTCTTGTCTTTCCCCCTCTCCTTCCCTTTTATTTTACTGGGTCTCCTAAAAGGATGATTTACGATGTGTCCCATGCATTTCTTGGTTCAACTATACATTCTGTGTATTTCAAATGCTACTACTTTTCTCGTTATAGTTGGATATTAGGCAATAGGTGTATAGTCCCTCAACCATTCTTTTCACTGATTTATTCACATGATATGGTTGATGTTCTTTTTTCAACATATCACTTACATTGTTACCAATTTTATGTATGTTTTTTTTTCTGTGCACGACTGCTTTTGATCTGTTACCTCTTATTATTATTATTATATCTCTGTTTGTACGCATGATAGCGTTTGCGTTTATATTTTCTAAAGTCAAAACTTTTTCAATAAAAATGTATGGAAAGTGAAAGTAAAATAAAATCTCAAATTTTTGGTTGTCCCAAAATAAGTAATAGAGGGGAAATCTGCCACTGGGGACACTAGTTCTGATGACCTGGGAGTCCCCAAGAAATCCCCTTAATTTACAGGGGATTTCATCTCATTTCCAGTTTGGCTATGGGAGAGGAAGTGAAGGGAAATCTCTGCAATGAGAGACAGATGGCAAAAAAAAAATCTGACAGGTGTAATAACTCTCCCTTACTTTACCCAAAATGAGAAAAAAAAGTTTTGCCTATAGTTCTACTTTAATACAGAGAATGCATTAAGGTAAAACATCTTCTGCTTTTACAACTACTTTAAAACACTGATTTTCCATTTCTAGACAAATAATCAGTGAGCTACTGATGCTATTCAACACACTTCCAATTTTGCAAAAGTCAGAAAGTTCTCTCAAACTATCTTAAAGTGCAGGGCCGGACTGACCATTTGGAAACTCGGGCACTGCCCGAGGGCCCGGGGTCAGTAGGGGGCCCCATGAGATGCCCCTGGTACCTTTTTCATAGGCTTTTTTGAGTTTGGGCAAGGACACAGGGGCCCCATGATCCCCTATTGCCCGGGGGCCCCATGAGTTGTCAGTCCGCCCCTGTTAAAGTGTATATATAGGTAAAACCTTTTGGGAAGGATTTCAGGCTGTATATTTTTTTTTATTGCTGTATGTGTTCTCCTGGAGAGATTCGCCCTCTGTTAGTCCTGATGACTTTTGTCCCTGGAACTGAAAGATAAAAGAATCATTTAAGTTGTTACTAAAACAGAAATAGAGAGGAACTTCCAATGAGGACATCTCCAGTGACAACTGGGACACAGCAGAAAAAGAGAGAAAACAAAAAAGCCAAAAAACAGCAGCACACAGCAAAAAAATAAACTGACAAGGGTGTCCACCCCTTACTACTAAAATGAAAAAATTGGCTATACATACACTTTTTTACATGAGACTTCCCATATGTACACTGTGTGCACAATTATTAGGATAGTGAAAGTGAAATTAAAATAAAATCTCAAACTTTTGGTTGTCCCCAAAAAAGTAATAGAGGGGAAATCTGCCACTGGGGACACTAGTTCTGATGACCTGGGAGTCCCCAAAAAATCCCCTTAATTTACAGGGGATTTCATCTCACTTCCGGTTTGGCTATGGGAGAGGAAGTGAAGGGAAATCTCTGCAATGAGAGACAGATGGCAAAAAAAAAAATCTGACAGGTGTAATAACTCTCCCTTACTTTACCCAAAATGAAAAAAAAAATTTTTTGCCTATAGTTCTACTTTAATACAGAGAATGCATTAAGGTAAAACATCTTCTGCTTTTACAACTACTTTAAAACACTGCTTTTCCAATTAAATGACATTTCTAGACAAATAATCAGTGAGCTACTGATGCTATTCAACACACTTCCAATTTTGCAAAAGTCAGAAAGTTCTCTCAAACTATCTTAAAGTGTATATATAGGTAAAACCTTTTGGGAAGAATTTCAGCCTGTATCATTTTTTTATTGCTGTATGTGTTCTCCTGGAGAGATTCGCCCTCTCTGTTAGTCCTGATGACTATTGTCCCTGGAACTGAAAGATAAAAGAAATATTTAAGTTGTTACTGGAACAGAAATGGAGAGGAACTTCCAATGAAGACATCTCCTGTGACAACTGGGACACAGCAGAAAAAAAAAGAAAACAAAAAAGCCAAAAACAGCAGCACACAGCAAAAAAAAAAAAAAAACTGACAAGGGTTTTAACCCCTTACTACTAAAATGAAAAATTGGCTATACATACACTTTTTTTTACATGAGACTTCCTGTATGTACACTGTGTGTAGAATTATTAGGCAAGTGAGTTTTTTTGACCAAATCATAATTTGTATGCATATTGTCCAACTCTAAGCTATATAAACTTGAATGTTTATTGGATTTAAGCATATCAGGTAATGTGTATTTGTGTAATGAGGGAGGGTGTGGCCTATGGAGATCAATACCCTATATTATTATTATTATACAGTATTTATATAGCGCCAAAGGGTTTGCTCAGCGCTGTACAGTAGCAAGGGGGACATAACATGAGACAAGACAGTAACAATACATGAGGGGTTCGAGGGCCCTGCTCTTCCAAGCTTACAATCTAGGAGGGAGGGGAAGGTGGCACAGGAGGAGATGGCTGTGGGGGATGGAGTGGTGGGAGGAGTGGAGGAGGTTAGTTGTTAGGTGAGGTTGGGTGTTAGGTGAGGTTTGGGTAGGCTTCCCTGAAGAGGAGGGTTTTCAGGGTGTGCCTAAAGGTGAGGAGGGTAGGTGACAGTCTGATGGATTTGGGTAGGGAGTTCCAGAGGATGGGGGAAGTCCTAGAAAAGTCCTGCAATCGGGCGTGGGAGGAGGAGACCAGGGAGCTAGAGAGTAGGAGGTCCTGTGAGGAGCGGACGGCACGGGTAGGGTAGTATTTGGGTATCAGGTCAGTTATGTAGTTTGGGGCGGCATTGTGAATGGTTTTGTAGGTCAGAGTTAGCAGTTTGAATTTGATGCGTTGGGCAATCGGGAGCCAATGAAGGGATTGGCAGAGGGGGGAGACAGATGTGGAGCGGTTGGTGAGGTGGATGAGTCTAGCCGCTGAGTTTAGGATCGACTGGAGTGGGGATAGCGTTCGTTTGGGTAGGCCGGTGAGAAGGGAATTGCAATAGTCCAGGCGTGAGATGATGAGGGAGTGTACGAGTTGTTTGGTGGTGTCTGGGGTGAGGAATGTGCGTATCTTGGAGATGTTGCGGAGGTGGAGCCTGCAAGATCTAGATAGCAGTTGGATGTGGGGTAGGAAGGAGAGGTGGGAGTCCAGGGTGACACCCAGGACTTTGGCGTGTGGGGTGGGCGAGATGGTGGCTTTGTTAGTATAAAGGTATGCATAATTATTAGGCAGCTTCTTTTCCTCAGGCAAAATGGGTCAAAAAAGAGATTTAAATAACTCTGAAAAGTCAAAAATTGTAAAAAAAAAAGTCATTCAGGGGGATGCAGCACTCTTGAAATTGATAAGATATTGGGGTGTGATCACAGGACAATCATATGTTTTGTTGCAAATAGTCAACAGGCTCACAAGAAATGTGTTGAGAAAAAAAAACGCAAATTGCCAAAGATTTGAGGAGAATCAAATGTGAAGCTATCAGTAACCCATTATCCTCCAGTGCTGTCATATTCCAGAACTGCAACCTACCTGGAGTGCCCAGAAGGTGTTCAGTGCTCAGAGACATGGCTAAGGTAAAAAAGGCTGAAACCCGACCACCGCTGAACAAGACACATACCTTGAAACATTAAGACTAGGCCAAGAAATATCTGAAGACAGATTTTTCAAAGGTTTTATGGACTGATGAGATGAGAGTGACTCTTGATGGATCAGACGGATGGGTGGATCAGTAACGGGTACCGAGCTCCACATTGACTCAGACGCCAGGTCTAGGTGGGGTTCTGGTATGGGCTGGTACAGGGGTGGACTGACAACTCATGGGGCCCCTGGGCAATAGGGGATCATGGGGCCCCTGTGTCCTTGCCCAAACTCAAAAAAGCCGATGAAAAAGGTACCAGGGGCATCTCATGGGGCCCCCTACTGACCCCGGGCCCTTGGGCAGTGCCCGAGTTTCCAAATAGTCAGTCCGCCCCTGGGCTGGTATAATAATTATAAATTCTGTTGGCTGCTTGGAGATCTATTATTGCTGGGGTGTCCATTGTTGCTGGGGTAGATCTATTGTTACTGGGGGTCTATTTTTGCTGACATATATTGATGTTTAGGGGAACTGTTGTTGATGAAGGGGTTGTTCTATTGTTGGTTTGTGCTTGGTGGTGGGTAGGGAGTACCTCCACATATTCTCTGAGAAAAAAAGCCCTGATCTCAATAATTAAAAAAAAAAAAAAAAACATGTGACGTTAATGATATTCATAGTTGAGCTGATATATTCCCAAGTAGGATGGTTGTACAGATAGCTGACTCTCTTGAGTCTCCATGCCCACTTTTTTTTTCAGCTCCTAGAAGAGTTTTTTGGAACGCTTTTTCCAGAAACAAAATGCTAAATGCTCCTAAACACTACTAAATATTACTAAAATGCTCCTAACAGATTTTTTTTAGCTTTTTGTTCCCTCCATGTATTGAAAAAATGCTAATATAACGCTGATGCTCCTAAACGCTACTAAAAAAAACACTATTATCAGCGTTTGTTATCCAGCATTTTTTAGCTTAAAAAAAAAAACTAGTATGCATAGAGCCTGAAACAACTTATTCCATTACCAGAATCTGCTGTGATGTTCACCTGATGCTGATTGCTACACTTACTATTGATCCTTCGCTGTGATCTGTCATGTGAAAAATTGACCCTGCACACAAGGAGATTTTCCAAACAAGTAGGATAATCTCTCTCTGTGACAGCTAGCACCTCTAGCCACTACAAAAAACTTCTATGGCTCTAAAAGCACACAAACATCCAAACCAGGGGCGGACTGACCATTTGGAAACTCGGGCACTGCCCGAGGGCCCGGGGTCAGTGGGGGGCCCCATGAGATGCCCCTGATACCTTTTTCATGGGCTTTTTTGAGTTTGGGCAAGGACACAGGGGCCCCATGATCCCCTATTGCCCGGGGGCCCCATGAGTTGTCAGTCCACCCCTGATCCAAACTGTCAAAGTACTCAAAATCTGGAGAGTTGACTATTAGCATTATTTGATCTCCACAAAATCATTTATTTATTCAATCTAAATGGGTACATGGTTGTCCTGAAGGGCTTTGTTCAGTTAGTATCACAGAGTAATATTGAAAGCGTGACTTTTAATACTATTTTATAGCCATTCTTCTCTTTTTCTTTCTCACAAATGCTAGATTTTTGTGATGCCCCCTAAAAGAAGAGTTTCAAAAGAGAAAAAAGATCCGAAGAAGCCAGAAAACTCAGCGGCTGCAGCAAGCAACAGCCAAGAAAGGGCTACCAAATCACAGGAGAAGCCAGGCCGCGTTGTGCCATCCAAAGCAAGACGTGTAAAAGAGGAAGCGAAAGAATCTGTCTCCGTGGCACAGGCTAGTGCTGCAGAGCCAGTTCTGCCTGAGAAAATTCAGGTAAGAACATAGTGGTAATTGTACAAATAAAGACTGCATAAAGCGAACTTTGTCCAAGACACACAAATTTAGGGACTGGGTACCTAACTCTGTTGCGTATCTCCAACACTATACTTGAGTCTGTTAGCTTGTCCTCAACCAGCATTATGGGCAAAAAATGCTAAATGTTCAACTGTAACATCTAGAGAATCTTAAATTTACGTATATATAAAGCCAAAAAATGTATAGTAGAGTGAGAACCTCTGTCAGTTTTTTTATTGTCTGTTTCTCCACTGCGGAGATTGACCCTTTCTATTTGCCCTATTGACCATTTTCCTAGGAGAGAAAGTGATGGTAAACCCCACATTTTCTAGTCCAGTTGGAGCAGTTGGGTAAATCTTTTCCTGTGAAAACTGTATTCATTCTCACAAGGGGCAGCACTTGCGCCCCTTCTCACATCCTGTTTTAACCCTAAAAGTCTACATTTTACATGGTTGCAGGGCAGTTGCGGTGCAGCCCCAATAACTTTAATGGGCAAGGGGTCACAAAGCAAAGTATCATGGTCATGCTATACATACAGCCCTATGTAGCTGCATGTCTTTGTTTAGCTGTGTGGTCAGTAAAACCACGGATCAACCACCTGTTTTTACTCCTCCTTGGCTGCACGTCTGTACAAGCCCTAGGAACAGAAACCCCTCACTTTAGAAACTTTTCCTCGTTACTTATGGGGTTTACATGACTATGTAATTGGTTCAGGGAGCCCACAAATATTATTTCGGTGCTTGAGCCAGTGTACATCTGTTAATTACAAAGTACTGGTGGGTGTCACCACAAAAATAACCTAATACAAAAACAAGAGAGAAAGCATAGACACCAGCTTGAAGCTACCGAACCACAATTACCGCAGATTACTTAAAAAAATATGTTTTTTCTCAATATCAAATATTAAAAACCATGTCACAGCACCATGTCCACATCAATGTCTCTCCCCCAACATCCCTCCCCTCACCTAAAAACTGCCACCAATCCCTACCTACAACCTTCTACTTTAAAACCCCCACCAATCCCTACCTACAACTACCACATGAAACCCCCACTAATCCCTACCTACCTACAACTACAACTATATGGGATTTAGCCATTACCCACACTAACCAAAACTTTAAAAAAGTTTTAGATTTAGGCTGGGTCTAGCTTGTGAAGATTTCTTCAAGCAAATCTTTCATGATTCTAGAGCTATTTAACTAGCTACTACCTATGTTCAAGAATCCCAAGTTGTGTATCTAGAAAACTCTGGATTCTGACCCTACACTGAACTGTGGTCTCCATTTATCTTTGACTTAGAGCTCTGCCAGGACAACCCTTCCTTCTTTCAGCATACCAGTCACAGCACCATATTGGTACTCTCATTTGATATTGAAGTGATTGAGAAAAGCTTGGCAGAGAGTGAAGTGGAGAGGCATAACCATCAGTAACCCAAAGACATAGTGTTGCTTATGTGTTAGAGAAGACACTGGTAGCTTGTGATGAGGCTGAACACTGTTTTACTTGTGTGGCTTAAGTTGCAAACATACAGAACACATTTCAGCAATCTGTAACAGCAGACATCTTGGTTTTTGAAGAGAGAGAAGAGAGGGATGAGAGAGAACCAACAAGTTTTACACATATGCACAACTAGCAACCTTAGTGTACAGTGCCATCTACTGGTCAAGTGATATTAACACACAATACTATATAGTACATGCTGTTGTATTCCCAACACATAGAAGGTGGTGGTATATTCCACACACTAGCATCTATGAAAAATGTATTTGTCTTGAGTCAACTAAATAGAAAAAGCGCAAGCAAACATGCGCTATCAGACAGCCCACAAGCTCTGCCTACCCAGGTGCTCAAGTGGGGTTTAGACAGATTTTTCCTGCCGATGTTCACCTATGCTCAGGATATCCAAGAGATCTCATGGGATCAGAGAGTTCTTAGACATAGCACTGACACTGCTTTTTTTCTTATTCCTAAGGGCCGCCTGCTTTCTTCACCTGTTCTTCATTCTAACCCTTAAAAAATCTGTAGAATTATATACCCAGGAATAAAACTATTGAGAACTGGCAATATACCTTTACCACCCAAATTGCATAGCCATTTACTATAACAGTCCAGGCAGGGGCGTAAGTACAGGGGTCACAATTGCGACCCAGCTCTATGTTCCAGGGGATCTGTGTGGCCCCCTGTACACCTAGATAAGAAGGAAGGTGGATGCAGCATATGGAGGAATGAATCCCTTTCAAATGGAGGGGATCAGTTCCTCTACATGTCGCCCTGCCTCCCGTCCTATCCATCTCCTGCTGTGATTGGGCTCCTGTGTGATCCGTGTGGCCCCCTGTACACCTAGATAAGAGGGAAGGTGGATGCAGCCTATGGAGGAATGAATCCCTTTCAAATGGAGGGGATCAGTTCCTCTACATGTCGCCCTTCCTCCCGTCCTATCCACCTCCTGCTGTGATTGGGCTCCTGTGTGATCCGTGTGGCCCCCTGTACACCTAGATAAGAGGGAAGGTGGATGCAGCCTATGGAGGAATGAATCCCTTTCAAATGGAGGGGATCAGTTCCTCTACATGTCGCCCTTCCTCCCGTCCTATCCACCTCCTGCTGTGATTGGGCTCCTGTGTATTCCCGTGCCCCCCCCCCCCCATCATCACCTGCAGTGCTGCTGGGTTCCCCCCTTCACCTCTTTCGCCAGCTGTTGCAGGGGATCTGTTAGGATGGAGAGTGGGGAAGGAGCTGGTAAATGTGTCATTTAACAGCCCTTCCTTGTCCTAATGAATAGAGTCAGTGATCCGTACCAATCACTGATCCTATTCATTCATACCTGGGGCATAGTAAACTGTGTTTACTGTGCTTCAATTTGTGAATAAACAGGAAGCTATTCCTGTCCATTCATTCTGTGCAACTGAGGCTGCAGAGATGGAGATTGAGGGCTATGTCCTTAATCTCTTTTCTCTGTCTCAAAGGTGAAACATCAGAGGTCTGTTTAGACCCCTGATATCTCACCAAAGCTCCCCAACAGAGCTCCTAAAGAATTATAACCAAAAATTAAATTGTAAAAACCCCAAATAAATAAATAAAATGGTAAAAAATGATAAAAAAATAAAATAACAAAAATAAAACTACTGACACCAGTAGTGGAACTACCAGGGTCACAAAGGTTGTACTTGCAACCAGGCCCTGACTTTCCGCCACCGTGGAGGGGGGGGCCCTTTTATAGTTTCTTGCACATGGGTCCTGAAGGTTTGACTCCAGGTGTAATAGGACTTCTCCAGGTGAAACGTACGTAGAAGCGTGATCCCGTCCAGGGGCGGACTGACAACTCATGGGGCTCCCGGGCAATAAGGGATCATGGGGCCCCTGTGTCCTCGCCCACACTCAAACCACACTCAAAAAAGCCTATGAAAGGTACCAGGGACATCTCATGGGGCCCCCTATTGACCCCGGGCCCTCGGCCAGTGCCCGAGTTCCCCAATGGTCAGTCCGCACCTGATCCCGTCACATCTGGCCTGTCGAAAGCGAGGCTTGGAACGCACGCCGGCCATCATTATTGGTATACATACAAACACAGGCTGCATAGACTGGTGCTGGTTTCTGCGCACCATTACATGTGAGTGCATTGATACTTACCTATCTTGTTATGCTATTTTCAATAAATACTACATTTAGAGCAATTTAATTTATTTGGTTTATTTGAGCTGCTTGGAGCATTACCTTTATCTTGAGGAGAGCCTGGGATTGTGAATCCATCCACCATTTGTGCACCCAGAGTCTTGTGATCACGTAAATCCAGGAGAGCCTGTTGCTGGTCGTCAATATTTATGATAACAAAGCGATATTTGACCACCTTATTTGACCGGGTCAGTTTTTTCTGGTGAGTGAGAAATTCACTTATTGAAAGAGCATATATCTATGGGACTATACCTTTATGGGACTGTCACCATAATATATTATGTTCACTATTCATCATATTTTGTTTAGAACTACCATTTGTTTGATGATATTGGTAGTTCACTCTATTTTTCATCTGTGCTATATAATCATTGCAGCGCCTACCTATTCACATATTCATGTGTAGAAGTGCATTTCACTTTTTAGGGGCAGCTGTTAACTTTTGCTGGCTTAGAGCAGGCAACATCCATTATTGTTTAAATTATTCACTTATTGAGGCGCCACAATATTGCTTTTCAAATACCGTAATAAAATTCCCAACAGTATAGCATTCCCTGAGAAATCAAGATGGCACTAATATTACAAGCTAATATGCCCAGTTGTAGTGTCAGTGCTGGTAATTAATGTAGATGAACACACAATCTCTAAAATCTTATATAAGCTTTAGCTCTCGTTAAAATAATACCTGGTGATCCTGCCATGAATTTCTTTGTTTAGTCACTTCCTGGTATAGGGTGACAACACTCACAGTTGTGCTTCTGTGTTGTCACCCTGTCACTTGATCCAGCAGAGACTACAAGCAGCTATTTCAATGCACACTACATGGAAATGGTTCACTTTTGTCAGCCTCAGTAACCAAAATTTATTTAGTAAAAGAATGGTACTCACAAACAGCGAATAAAAACAGGCATGTAAGTCCTCCAAGGGACTTTAAAGGCAAGGGGCCAGTGCGAATCCCATCATGGGGGTAGCCACTCAGTTTACTGACGCGTTTCGAAGGTCATGCCTTCTTCCTCAGAGCTGACTGGACTGAGAGTGTATGTTCCCTTTTATGCCTCAGTCCAGTCAGCTCTGAGGAAGAAGGCATGACCTTTGAAACGCGTCAGCTGTACTGAGTGGCTACCCCCATGATGGGATTCGCACTGGCCCCTTGCCTTTAAAGTCCCTTGGAGGACTTACATGCCTCTTTTTATTCACTGTTTGTGAGTACCATTCTTTTACTAAATAAATTTTGGTTACTGAGGTAATGCGCAAGGTTGGTGCGCTTCTTGTTGTTTTACTTCACAGTTCTGTTCGGGCTTCCCCAGCCTTGGTGTGGAGCTGCACGACCTTGTTTATTCCGGTGGTTGCTTTTCGGGAGTTTGATTTCATCTACTCACCACCGGCCTGGGTCCCGGAGCGCAGGAGAAATCGCATTTGGTTCACTTTTGTCAGCATCAGGAAACCATACAGCTATTGCAGCGGTTGCAACATAAGCCCCTTTGACAACACAGGAGCACAATTGGGATACAAGGACAGAGCGCATTCACTCTATAACAGGACATGCTTGAACAAGAATTTTTGTAGTGGGATCACCAGGTATCATTTAAATAAAAGCTGCAGATATCAAAAAAGACCTCTAAAATTACATTAACATGTTAATAAGCCTATATGAGATATTAATGATTGGATTTGCACATACTGTACTTTATGTTGCCACTGTTTAAAATTTGGCAATAATGTACCTGACTGATAAGCATGGAATGGGCAAAGCGACAAATTCTTTTAAAGAGAGATGAAGATGAGGCCAAAGGCTTCCGCTACAAGATGGCACATAACTAAGGCCCAAGGTGGTCATAACATATTCATATTTTTGTGCAAGAGATTGATTATGTCGATTCTGAATGTGATTACATTTTGAAATCATGTTAGTTTGATTTTCTGCTTGAACATTTTTTACAGATGGCTGCCATTGTTTTGAGGAACCCCGCAGCTGTCACAGAGAGAATGAATTATGTATTTAGCTGCCATTTGCTTTATGCTATCACATTTTCTCTGTAATTACAGGCTAAAGTAAAGTTTCCACTTCACTGCTTTTGTTTGTTTAAGTGTATGATAGGCAAGCATTAAACAAAATAGTAATTTAATCCAAATTTTTATAGGAAACTGATTGATTCTGGATACACAATTAGTTTTTTTTTTGTCAACTACTTACTAGGTCGCTAGGCAGGTATAAATGTAAAAAAAAATAAACAAATGGGACCAAAGTCGGTTTGTATATACACCTTATCTGAAAAAAAGAACTCCTTTTCCTCATTTATCAGTAAAAGCAAGAATTAGGATTGGTTCAGATTTTTGTGTGTTGAAAACATACACAAAATCGAGCGCTTTCCTGACACGTAGAAAAACGCGCTGCCATTAATTGTTAATGGCACCAACACGCATCTCCAAACATGCTGCATTTTCACACACGCAGAACTGCATAGTGTGCCATGTTTTGGAAAAGAGTCTAGGACCTTTTTTCTGCATTTCTAATGGATAGAGCAGCCTATTGAAATGAATTGACTGCCTTACACGCGACATGTGGGAACGCATGAAAAACACGCAGAAGCATGCCCATGTTTAGTCACACCTGTAGGTGTGAACCAATCCTTACATTATGTAGCTAAATGTTTGTGGACACCTGACCGTCACACCTACATAACCTATGTGGTCAAAGTATGTGGACATCCCTGAAAATTATTAAGTTCAGGTGATTTTAGGGCGCTGTTAATACTACAGTATACAAAGTCATTTTAGACAATTGTGTGCTTTCAGTCTTTGAGCAGAAATATGGAGAAGGCCCTTTTCTGTTCCAGTATGACTATACCCCATGCACATCTCCATAAGGAGGGACAACTCCATATTGATGCAGATGGTTTTGGCCTACTACTACACTGGGTTCTCTCATGCTCTGCTTTGCCAAGGAAGTGGCCATGTACCGCTTTTAAGTGGTTAACTATCTTCCTCTCACAGGGCTGCAGATTACATGCCAGGCTACCTCTGCCTCATCAGGTGTTACGTCTCAGGGGGAGGGAAGGTGATGAATTTACACTCTCTGGGTATGTCCAAGTACCCTGGGAGTTGTGGGAAATGGAGGTAAAGGGGCCTACACCTGCATCTGGACATGGTGAGTAAATGGACACTCTGATAGAACCCCATCAAATCTTTTTCATGGTGGAGCAGCATTGCGGAATGGTGGCACAATTATACCAAAGTTTATTTAATTTTTCCATAATAGTCCCTCTAGTGTGTGTATATATATATATATATATATATATATATATATATATATATATACAGTTGTGTTCAAAATAATAGCAATCAGACATCACTAACCTGATCAATCACTGTTTTTGGTGGAAATTATATTTCTACATGGCAAATAATTTACTAGCAGGTGTAGTAGAGTAATAGAAATCCAACAGACCCAACAGTCATGACATGCATGCTGCTGATTCTGTGTAATTGAATCACTAATTGAAAGGGGCATGTTCAAAATAACAGCAGTGTGGAGTTCTATTAGTGAGGTCATTCATTCTTTGAAAAACAGGTGGCAATTATTGCCCTTATTTAAGGAAGGAAGGCAGCAAATGCTGTACATACTGGTTACAGTGCATTTCTCTCTGAAATTCTGAGGAAAATAGGTAGTTCCAGACATTGTTCAGAAGAACAGCGTACCTTGATTAAAAAGCTGATTGGAGAGGGGAAAACATATAAAGAAGTGCAAAAAATGATTGGCTGCTCAGTTAAAATGATTGCAAATGGTTTAACCTGGAAACCAAAACCTGAAAGACGTGGAAGAAAGCGAAAAACTACCATTCGAATGGATAGAAGAATAGCCAAAATGGCAAGGACTCAGCCAACAATCAGCTCCAGGAAGATCAAAGAAGGTCTTAAGTTCCCTGTGAGTACTGTTACAATTAGAAGACGCCTATGTAAAGCCAAGCTATCTGCAAGAAGTCCCCGCAAAGTCCCACTGTTGGGAAAAAGATGTGCTGAAGAGGTTACAATCTGCCAAAGAGCACATTGACTGGCCTAAAGACGACCCCCAAACACTGAATTCAAGCCACAGTACACTGTGAAGACAGTGAAGCATGGTGGTGCAAGCATCATGATATGGGGATGTTTCTCATACTACGGTGTTGGGCCTATTTATCGCATACCAGGGATCATGGATCAGTTTGAATACATCAGAATACTTAAAGAGGTCATGCTGCCTTATGCTGAAGAGGAAATGCCCTTGAAATGGGTGTTCCAACAAGACAACAACCCCAAACACACCAGTAAATGTGCAACATCTTGGTTCCAGACCAACAAGATTGACATTATGGAGTGGCCAGCCCAATCCCCGGATCTTAATCCAATAGAAAACTTGTGGGGTGACATCAAACATGCAGTTTCTGAGGCAAAACCAAGAAATAGAGAAGAACTGTGGAATGTAGTCCAATCATCCTGGGCTGGAATACCTGATCACAGGGGCCAGAAGTTGGGTGACTCCATGCAACACAGATGTACAGCAGTTCTCAGAAACAGTGCGACTACAACCAAATATTCATTAAGTGATTCAAAGGAAAGCAAAATCTTCAAACATTTTTCAGTTTATATAGTGAATGTTTGAGTTTGTAAAGAAGAATACAAACACTGCTATTTTTTTGAACAGTCTAATATTCACTTTTCTTCAATTTTTTTAGAGGAACAACACAAATTTGATATATTTTTCTTCATGTTTTGATTTGGAATAGAATGTGTCGTGTTCCCAATGCATTTGTGTGGATGGAAATAAAAGCTATTAGAAGGATTTTGAGCTTTATTCACTTTTTTTCAACGCACTGCTATTATTTTGAACACAACTGTATACAAATATATATATATATATATATATATATATACACAGACTTGATTTAAAAAAAAAGTCTACACACTCCTGTTAAAATGTCACGTTTCTGTGATATAAAAAAAGAGACAAAGATAAATCAGACGGGGGGTACAGTCGCAGATGGGGGGAATTGTCCTGCGTGAGTGCAAAATAGCAGTTGAACACAGCTCCTTGATCATGTCCTCTATTTTTTCACAGGTAAATGCTGTTATGTGATCTCTACCTTAAACTAGCTCGCTGCTATGCACTGACTTTCTGCAAAACTCAGGATAATTAGTCATATCTTTTTGTCTGTTTGTGGTGATTGATTCTCACCTCCTTTGTTTCTGTGATCAGAAAATCAATCATCTTTTATGACTTTGGCCTGTGTCTGGTCTGGTTTTGATCAACCTCCCCCCAAATTCATGTGATCCTTATCAGTTCCTAATTGGTGCAGAGAGGAGTTGCCCATTTGATCATTTCCCTATAAATTTAGACCAACTTATGGGGGAGGTCACAGATGTAGGGTGGGGCATTGTCCTGCATGAGTGCATTTGCTGCTGGAGTGCGAAGCAGCAGTTGAACTAATGCAGGATAACTCAAGCAGCAGGAAGATACAACAAAGAACTCTACTGCACGCTGGATGGACTGCAAGCAAACACCCTGGGAAACATCTCCTACAAGTTTGATTCCCACTCCATCTACCTTTTAAAATGCCCCCTATACTCCTCCTTTTCATATTACTATCCTCTGCTCTCAAAATCTCCTTTATTTACCCCTCTGCTCCACCCCAAAGCTTATACATATCACCCTCACTTCTACCATCTCCCTACTACTGCTCTCATCACCTCCTGCTAATACTTTACTCACCTGATGATCCAAACACCAGGACAGGAAGGCATGTGCACTAATATACATTCCACTCCCATCTTACTTTCCTCACCCTCCTTCTCCTAACCTCTGGTGATATTTCCCCAAACCCTAGTTCTCCAGTATCTCAACCCCACACCAGGCACCCTCCTTCCTCCGAGAATAGCCGAGAAAATTAGCCGAGAAAAATCCACCCAACTTAATCTCAATCCCCATGTTCCTAAAAACCACCCTCCCTTTGGAATGCCTGCTCTGTCTTTAATAAACTCACCTCTGTCCATGACCTTTTTGTCTCCCACTCCCTTCACCTACTAGCAATTACAGATACCTGGCTTCAAGCATCAGATTCTGCTTCTCCTGCAGAAGCCTTCTCTGGACTTGACCAGACCTAGTGGTCAGAAAGGAGGTGGAGTTGGTTTGCTTCTATCCCCACTAAGCACATTTCAAGTCTTCCATAACCCTCCCTCTCTATCCTTCTCTTCTTTCAAGACTCACTGCATTCGGCTGTTTTCTCCCATTTCTCTGAGGACTGCAGTGATCTACTGACCTCCTGTAGCGCTTTCTTGAGGGCTTCTCTGCTTGGCTACTGTACTTTCTCTTCTCTGAAATACCCACTATCATTCTTGGAGATTTTAACATCCCCATTAATGTGAACAACCCGGCTACATCCCAACTCTTCAACCTAACCTCATCTTTTGCCTTAACACAATGGACACAGTCCTCCACTCACTCTGATGGGAATACAATAGACTTTGTTTTCTCCCATCTTTGCTCTTCCTACAACCTCACAAACACCCCCTTTCCTCTCTCTGATCACAATCTGTCAGAGCCTGGAATTGAACCTGGCCCCTCTGCAGTAGGAGGCAAGGTCTTGAATGCTGGACAGCTCCCTTGACAATTCTTGGATAATCCTGCCTTGTACCTTGATTTCTCTTGAACCTTGAACTCCTTGCTCCTCCCATGAACTTCCTTATAAAAGCCATGTCCATGCACTTCCTCCTTGCCAGATTATTGTGCCTTACCAGCCAATATCCTGCTTATTGTTCCTGCTGCTGTCTTCATCTACGTTACCGACCTTTGGCTTGCTACTGACTATGATTCTGCCTCATCCTATCTACTACCATTGGTGACCGACCCTTGGCTTGTGACTGACTCCGCTTCTGTTTGATCCCTGAACTGTTTGATCCGCTTTTGGTTTCCAGCCTACTCATTCCCTGGTGGGGTGATCCTGAGATGTGCGATCTGGCATTCACACGCAGCCAAATCCATCTCCACCATTAGGAGCTCTGGGGAAGGCCGGTGGATGCTTAGACCTCGCACCTCAGGTGAGCCTGCGTCATTCCCAGGGTGGGCCGCTGGTGTACCAATCCTGCTGGTTTCAGGTAAGCCTAGCAACTGGTCTCTGAACCTGACCTTATATCGTGACACAATCTCATCATCTTTACAGTGTCCTCATCTTCACTTATCCCTCCAAGCAGCAAACAATTACCCGCAGAAACCTTCACAACTTAAACCCTTCTCTTTTCCACTCTGCAACTGACCGCCTCTATGACAGAATCTCTCCCCTGTCCTGCCCTGACCTGGCCACTGCTGTCTACAACAGTTCGCTTTCGTCCACACTAGACTCACTTGCTCCTCTAACTACACAAAGTATCAGGCTCCGACCATTACAAACGTGGCAGACTGACAACACCAGAAATCTTAAGCTACATAGTTGTGCATTGGAACGATTGTGGTGTAAAAACAAATATCAGCAAGCATTCACACTGTATACTGTAAATCTGCTTTCTTAACATACAATTTCTCCCTCCATGCTGCTAAACAAGCCTACTTTGTCACTCTTAATACCTTGTCATCCAGTCCTCATTGTCTCTTCTCTACTTTCTCCACCTCCACCCAGTAACACACTCACTGCTTATGAGATTGCAAATCATTTCAAAAACAAGATTGATGCAATTTGTAGAGGCATCTCTGCTACACAGACATACTGTATATCCCACTTAGCATACCTTATACTAAACCTCCCTTAACACTTTCCTCTTTTGACCTTGCTACTACTGAAGAGGTCACTAAAGTTTTCTCAGAAGCCCGTCTTACCACGTGCCCCCTGGATACTGTCCCCTCTCAACCACCACGGTCATCCTCTTCTTTAGTCCTAAGCTCCGTCACTCACATCTTCAATCTCTCCCTCTCTAATGGTGCCTTCCCCACCCCTCTGAAGCATGCACAGATCACTCCCATACTTAAAAAACCCTCGCTGGACCCCACCAACCTGAACAACTTAAGACCCATCTCCCTACTCCCGTTTACCTCTAAACTCTTAGAACGCTTAGTCTACAATCGCCTGTGCTCCTACCTCACTGACAGCAACCTTCTTGACCCTTCACAGTCTGGCTTTCACTCATAACACTCCACTGAAACTGCCCTACTAAAACTCACTAATGATTTACTAACTGCTAAAACCAATGGCCACTACTCCGTACTCTTACTACTTGACCTCTCTGTGGCTTTTGATACATTTGGTCATCCCCTCCTCCTCAAAAAACTCCACTCTCTTGGCTTCGAGACTCTGCTTTCTCCTGGTTCTCCTCCTACTTATCGCAACACTCCTTCAGTGTTATTTATACCTCTGTCTCCTCCTCTCCACTTCCTCTTTCTGTAGGGGTCCCTCAAGGTTCTGTCCTTGGACCCCTTCTCTTCTCCATCTACACTTCCTCCCTTGGTCACTTGATAAACTCCCATGGCTTTAACCATTTGAATACCGGGCAATTTTATACCTTCCTGCCCAGGCCAGTTTTCAGGTTTCAGCGCTCTCACACTTTGAATGACAATTGCGCGGTCATACAACATTGTACCCAAACTAAAATTTTATAATTTTCTTCACACAACTAGAGCTTTCTTTTGGTGGTATTTAATCACCACTGGGGTTTTTATTTTTTGCTAAATTAACAAAAAAAGACCAAAAATTTTGAAAAAAAAACACGTTTTTCTTTGTTTTTGTTATAAAAGTTTGCAAATAAATAATTGTTCTTCATAAATTTAGGCCGAGATGTATTCTGCTACATGTCTTTGGTGAAAATAACCCAAATTAGGATGTATTATTTACTTTGTAGGAAAGTTATAGAGTTCACAAACTATGGTAGATCTGAATATTGATCAATCCTGAAGTACTGACAGCCAATCTAATTTCTTGAGGTCCAAGAATGTCAGAACAGTACAGATATCCCCCAAATGACCCCTTTTTGCAAAGTAGACAGTCCGACGTACTTCATAAGAGGCATGGCGAGCTTTTTGAAGTTGTATTTTTTTTTTGTCATAATTGTTCGTAAAAAATTTAAAAAAATTAGTTTCACTATTTTTTTTTTTTTTTACATATTGTTACCAGTGCAGTACAGCATTATCATATAACTGGCATGGCGGTGATCAGGAACACTGACTGGTGACAGTATGAAAAAAATAAATAAAATTGTAATTATTTTTTATTAAATTTTTTTTCTTAAGATTTTTTTTTTTCATATTTCACTATGACCAAAGTAGTACAATGTTACCATAGTAACATTGTACTACTTTGGGGAAGTGATCCGTATTTTTTTTTTTTCAACACAATTTGCTTATAGCAAAGAATTACTTTGCTATAAGCAAGCATTTACCTGAATGACATCGATTCATTCAGGGTTTTTTTTTTTTGTGCTTAGCTGTGATTTGGTCACAGCTAATCACATGACATGTGCATGTGATTAGCTGTGACCATTCACAGCTAGGCAGTAGTATACAATGGATGGCATGAATGAAGCCATCCATTGTATACAACTGTCATGTGACCTGCTGTGATTGGTCACAGCAGGTCACATGGTACCGGCAACGGGGCCGATACTCAGATCTGTCACCGTCCATGTCTGAGGTACACGGCCGGTGACAGATCACGCCGCTCTGCAGGAGCGCAATCTGCGCACGTGCAGGAGGACGCCATATGGCGTCCACCCAGAACACTGATGACATTTGCCGCCCGCTATTCAGCCATAGGGCGGGTGGCAAATGGTTAAGTACCATCTCTATGCTGATGACACACAAATCTATCTTTCTACTCCTCACCCCTTCAGTCTGCTCTCGCATTACTAACCTACTAAGTGACATATCGGCATGGATGGCACTCTACTTCATCAAATCATTCCAAAATGGAGCTCATACTATTCCCTCCAACCCGTGCTCCCTCCCCTGACTTCTCCATCAAGATCAATAATACAACCATCAGTCCCTCCCCTTATGCCAGGGTACTAGGTGTAATCCTACAAAGAACAGTGCAGCGCTCAAGAATTATTAACTGGATGAAGACAAACAAGTATATATAAATGTACACATATAAAGTCTATGCAATATCCGCAGTATTGTCTGATAAGATGAATATACTTCCGAGGTATGTACTGCCTTGAAATAACAGCAATGCGCACTCACCAGAAACGCATGGATTATGCGCATATAGGAATAATCATCCCAGGTATCCGATCCAACGAAGACCGAGTGGTGGGCGTCCTGTTCACTGTGGGTCATCAGAAACAACACGACAGGTCCAGAGGTCCCCTTAAGGCTAGTCACACTGGTAGTGTTGATCCCTCTTCTGGCTGGTGAGGGCACCCTTTCTGTGGGAGTAACAGCTCCAAGAAGGAGCCCCAAAAAACAGGTGCCAGAGATAGTGTAGTATGTTCTTACGGTGATTTTATTAGTCAGACATAGCAATAGGGCAGTATGCACATCACAGCAAATGTGTATAGGTAGAAGACAGCATTACTGACCCTAGTAAAGATGGCCGCCGGGCCTCCTCGTGGCTCCGGCGGTAGGAAATGACGTCACGCTCTGCACAGCTCCTCCTTAGGCCTTTCGTGCTACAGGCACATCATCAGAGGGGAGGCTGTACAGAGGCGTGACCGACGTCAGGTGTATTCCTAGACTCCCATCTGTCCTTTCAGCCACAAATCCAATCACTGTCCAAATCTTGTAGACTTCACCTCCGCAACATCTCCAAGATACGCCCATTCTTAACCTTTGAAACCACTAAGCAACTTATTTACTCCCTTTTTATCTCTCACCTTGACTATTGTAACTCCCTCCTCATTTGCCTACCTAATCGCAGGCTATCCCCTCTTCAGTCTATCGTGAATGCTGCTGCCAAACACATCCACCTTACTAACCGCTCCATATCTGCCACCCCTCTCTGTCAATCCCTCCACTGGCTTCCCATTGCCCAATGAATAAAATTCAAAACATTAACAACATATAAAGCCATTTAAAACTCTGCCGCAAATGACATCACCAATCTTGTCCCCAAATATCACCCAAACCGTCCTCTCCGCTCCTCCCACGACCTCCTGCTCTCTAGCTCTCTTGTCTCCTCCCATATTCGTCTCCAGGACTTCTCCAGAGCCTGCCCCAAATATCACCGAATCTTCTATTCCTCCTATCAGTTCATCCCCCACTGTTATTACCTTTTGTACCACCAGCCCCTCCCTCTTAGATTGTAAGCTCTAAGGAACAGGGCCCTCCTCACCCTTTTGTATTGAACTGTATCGTTGCTCTATTGTCTCCCTTTATATCGTAAAGCGCTGAGCAAACTGTTGGTTCTTTATAAATCATGTATTATAATAATAATAAATAATTTCAGAACTTTTTCCACCTTTAATGTGACCTGTAAACAGTACATCTTTTAGGTGGAGGGAAGTAAAAATAAAAAACTAAAATAATGTGGTTGCATAAATGCATACACCCTTAAACTAATATTTTGTTAAAGCATCTTTTGATTTAATTACAGCACAGTCAGCACAGTCTTTTTGGGTAGGAGTCTATCAGCATGGCACAGCTTGACTTGGCAATATTTGTCCATTCTTCCTTGCAAAAACACTCCAACTCTGTCAGATTGTGAGGCCATCTCCTGTGCACAGCCCTCTTCAGATCACCCCACAGATTTGCGATCAGGTCTGTGCTCTGGCTGGGCCATTCCAAAACTTCAATCTTCTCCTGGTGAAGCCATTCCTTTGCTTTATTTGAATGTATGCTTTGGGTCGTTGCCATTCTGAAAGGCGGCACTGACTGGCACTGATAGGTGGCACTGATTGGCAGCACTGATAGGTGGCACTGATTGGCACTGATGGGTGACACTGAAAGGCAGCTCAGATGGGCACTGATATGTGGCATTGATGTGCACTGGTAGGCACTGATATGTGGCATTGATGTGGCACTGGCATGAGGCACTAATGAGCACTGGCACAAGGCACTGATGGACACTGACAGGTGGCACTGCTAGGGCTACACTGATCATCAGGGCACACTGATCAACAGTGCCTTGATGATCAGTGTACATGTCCCTTCTGTGGAAAGCCAATTACTGGCTCTCCTCTCCTCTCAAGCTGTCAGCGTGACAGCTCGAGAGGAGAGAAATGCCGATAACCGGCATTTCTCTATTTACATGTGATCAGCTGTGATTGGACACACCTGATCACATGACCAAGCTGACATCTTTAGCTCTTTCCATGATCGGTGATCCGCTGTGTCCGGGGCCGCGCATGTGCGGTGAGAATGGGAGGACGTCATATGATGTCCTCCCAGAACGAGAGAACCACCTTGCATCCATCATATTACTATATGGCAGGCGGGAGGTGGTTAATGTTGCTGTAGGCCTCTTGGCAGCCTCCCAGAACTGTTTTCTTCTTGTCTTTTCATCAATTTTGGAGGGATGTCCAGTTCATGGTAATGTCACTGTTGTGCCATACTTTCTCCACTTGATGATGGCTGTCTTCACTGTGTTTCATGGTATATCTAATGCCTTGGAAATTCTTTTGTACCCTTCTCCTGACTGATACCTTTTAACAATGAGATCCCTCTAAAGCTTTGGAAGCAGGTGTGTACTGACTCCTATTTAACATGATTTTGAATGTGATTGCTTAATTCTCAACAGAGCTACATCCCCAGTTATAAGAGGGTGTGCACACTTATGTAACCACATTATTTTAGTTTTTCATGTTTACTCCCCCCTAAAAGATTTCAGTTTGTTTTTCAATTGAGCTGTACAGTTTATAAATCACATTAAAAGGTGGAAAAAGTTCTGAAAAGATTTATCTTTGTCTCATTTGTTTACATCACAGAAACCTGACATTTTAACGGGTGTGTAGCCCTTTTTATCCACTGTATATATACTGTATATATTTAAAAAAAAAAAGTGACATTTAAACTACAACTCTGCCTTTGTAAACACTTCAATATCAGATATACAGTAATTGTTTACCAGCACTTTGCTGCACATGGGGGGCCATACATGTCACATAGAGCTTGCCCTACAAGTGGTGTAAGTTTCATGTTCAGAAAGTACATTGGGTACCCATGCATGTGTGAACGCTGATGCAAAGAAGAACACAGCCGTGTACAGGCATTCACTTGTATGCAGGGGCGGACTGACCATTTGGAAACTCAGGCAGTGCCCGAGGGCCTGGGGTCAGTAGGGGGCCCCATGAGATGCCCCTGGTACCTTTTTCATAGGCTTTTTTGAGTTTGGCCAAGGACACAGGGGCCCCATGATTCCCTATTGCCCGGGGGCCCCATGAGTTGTCAGTCCGTCCCTGCTTGTATGGTAGGCTGTACACAACATGTGTGGCTCCCTGGGTGTGGTATATCACTGGAAATTACCAGAGACATCCAAAATGCCTGTGTGAGTTTCATGTGCTTCAGCCCTAAAACTAAGCTCTTAGGGAAACCATACATAATTTTTTTTCTTTCAACAAGCAGTACTGATCAGTATAGCACTGATCGTTCAGGAAAACCTGACAGGCTGGTTGTACAGAAGTCGATCAATAGATCGACTTGTGTACAGCCAGCTAGCTCATACCTGGATCGAAATTTGACCAGTCCCTGTTGAACCGGTTGAATTTAGATCCATATATGGCCGACTTTAGTGAATTCAATATGAATTATGTTACCCTGTGCTACTGTCCAGTACCTGGTAGAGGCTGAGCTGATGAAAGGACTTCTTGAACGCCTGGAGTTGGTGAGGAGGGTGTAGCTGGATGAGAAGTGGCATAGGTTTTGACATCATGGCCAGATGACAGTCTGGATATTGTTGGAATGCTGTGGGCGCAGGACTGAAACTTGTGCAGAACGCTGTCTTACAGATGGAGCACCGGAACTTGAAGATGTAGTAGTCAAAGCTAGCCAGAATCAGCAACAAATTGGAAGAAGATGTATCAATTTGGAAGGCAGAAGCAGGGTCAGAAGTCAGATTTGATATCAGATAGGCAGAAGAAGTAGAAAATCAGCAGGTTGGGGGTAGAGTCAGAACACAGACCAGTGGCAGCACCTGAAGTTCAGAATCTGGAAGAGACACACAGCTTGATTCTTCTCAGATACTCAGGACTGTCACACCAATTACTGTCAAAAACCGCTTTATTCATTGCAGATAAAAGCACTCCTGACAAGTATGTACACACGATTTCAGCATGCTTTTCATGCTATTTTACAGATTTTAATGAGTCTTTATTGTTATATAAGAACAAACTCTGGAATGCTGGAATGTCAAGGAGCAGGAATTGATATGACTGTGTTTCCTATATACTGTGTACATAAAGTAAAGGAAATAAGTATTTGATCCCCTGCTAATTTTTAATGTTTGCCCGCTCACAAAGAAATGATCAGTCTAAAAATCGAATAGTAGGTGTATTGTAACACTGAGAGACAGAATAGCAACAAAAAATTAAAAAGAAATTATGCACTGATTTGCATGTTCATGAGGGAAATAAGTATTTGATCCCCTATCATTCTTTTTTGGCTACCAGGTGTCTTTCACACAGGTAACAATCTGAGATTAGAAGCAGTCTCTTAAAGGGAGCACTGCTAATCTCATTTTGTTATCTGTATAAAAGACACCTGTCCACAGGAGCAATTAAACAATCAGATTCCAAACTCTCCACCATGGCAAAGACCAAAGAGCTGTCTAAGGAAGTCTGGGACAAGATTGTGGACCTACACAAGGCTGGACTACTAGGCTACCAAACTATCGCCAAGCAGCTTGGTGAGAAGGTGAGAAGGTGACAACAGTTGGTGCAATCATTCGCAATAGAAGAAACACAAAACAACTGTCAGTCTCCCTAGGTCTGGTGCACCATACAAGATCTCACCTCATGGAGTGTCAATGATCACGAGAACAGTAAGGAATCACCCCAGAACTACACGTGAGGATCTTGTCAATGATCTGCAGGCAGCTGGGACCACAGTCACCAAGAAAACAATTGGTAACACACTACGCCGACAAGGATTGAAATCCTGCAGTGCCTGCAAGGTCCCTCTGCTCAAGAAAGCACATGTCCAGGCCCGTATGAAGTTTGCCACTGAACATCTGAATGATGCAGAGGAGGACTAGTTGAAGTGTTGTGGTCAGATGAGACCAAAATCGAGCTCCTTGGCATGAACTCAACTCTCTGTGTTTGGAGGAGGAGGAATGCTGCCTATGACCCCAAGAACACCGTCCCAACTGTCAAACATGGTGGTGGAAACATTCTGCTTTGGGGGTGTTTTTCTGCTAAGGGGACAGGACAACTGCACCGCATCAAAGGGACGATGGACAGGGCAATGTACTGTCAAATCTTGGGTGAGAACCTTCTTCCCTCAGCCAGGGCATTGAAAATGGGTCGTGGATGGGTGTTCCAGCATGACAATGACCCAAAACACACAGCCAAGGCAACAAAGGAGTGGTTCAAGAAGAAGCACATTAAGGTCCTGAAGTGGCCTAGCCAGTCTCCAGACATTAATCCAATTGAAAATCTGTGGAGGGAGCTGAAAGTTCGAGTTGCCAAACGTCAGCCACCAAACCTTAAGGACTTGGAGAGAATCTGCCAAGAGGAGTGGGCCAACAAGGGATTTGCCACCAAGTACTAAGTCATGTTTTGTGAAGGGAATCATATACTTATTTCCCTCATGAACATGCAAATCAGTGCATCATTTGTTAGACATGCATTTCTTTTGAATTTTTTGTTGCTATTCTCTCAGTGTTACAATACACCTACCATTCGATTTTTAGACTGATCATTTCTATGTGAGTGGGCAAACATTAAAAATCATCAGGGGATCAAACACTTATTTCCTTCACTGTATGTGTGTGTGTATATATATATATACACACACACTATATTGCCAAAAGTATTGGGACACCTGCCTTTACGCACACGTGAACTTTAATGGCATTCCAGTCTTAGTCCGTAGGATTCAATATTGAGTTGGCCCCGCCCTTTGCAGCTATAACAGCTTCAACTCTTCTGGGAAGGCCGTCCACAAGGTTTAGGAGGGTGTTTATGGGAAGGTTTGACCATTTTTCTAGAAGTGCATTTGTGAGGTCAGGCACTGATGTCGGATGGGAAGGCCTGGCTGGCAGTCTACGCTTGAATTCATCTCAAAGATGATCTATAGGGTTGAGGTCAGGACTCTGTGCAGGCCAGTCAAGTTCCTCCACCCCAAACTCACTCATTCATGTCTTTATGGACCTTGCTTTGTGCACGGGTGCGAAGTCATGTTGGAACAGGAAGGGGCCATCCCCAAACTCTTCCCACAAAGTTGGGAGCATGAAATTGTACAAAATATCTTGGAATGCTGATGCCTTATGAGTTCCCTTCACTGGAACTAGGGGGCCAAGCCCAACCCCTGAAAAACAACACCACACCATAATCCCCTCTCCACCAAACTTTACACTGGGCACAATACAGTCAGGCAAGTACCGTTCTCCTGGCATCTGCCAAACACAGACACGTCCATCGGATTGCCAGACAGAGAAGCGTGATTCATCACTCCAGAGAAAATGTCTCCACTGCTCTAGAGTTCAGTGGCAGTGTGCTTTACACCACTGCATCTAATGCTTTGCATTGCACTTGGTGATGTAAGGCTTGGATGCAGCTGCTCGGCCATGGAAACCCATTCCATGAAGCTCTCTACGCACTGTTGTTGTGCTAATCTGAAGGCCACATGAAGTTTGGAGGTCTTTAGCTACTGACTCTGCAGACAGTTGGTGAATTCTGTGCGCAGGGGCGGACTGACCATTCGAGCACTCAGGCACTGCCCGAGGGCCCGGGGTCAGTAGGGGGCCCCATGAAATGCCCCTGGTACCTTTTTTATAGGCTTTTTTGAGTGTGGGAAGGACCCAGGGGCCCCATGATCCCCTATTGCCCGGGGGCCCCATGAGTTGTCAGTCCGCCCCTGACCCTTGGTGAAGTCTACAAACAGCTGTGCCAACACAAAGTGCAGGCATGGACCTCCATTATCACTACTGGGAAGCCAGTCACAAGTAATGATGTGTTGCTGACACTGGAGCTAGTGCTTGTAGACATAAAATGTCTGAAAGAGGTTGGTGGTGATCAGTTGGGGTAAAAAAAGGAAAAAATAAAAGGAAGCAGAATTCTATTTTCCAAACGTTTACATTCAAAAATGTAACAATAGGTCATCCACTTAGGGTTTAGATATACACTACTAGATATACACTACTACTACTACTACTAATAATAATAATAGTAATAATAATAATTTGCCTGTTTAAACAAGTTACTAATGTTATCAAATGATTTAAAAAAATATGCTGGAATCCAGAGTGCTACTAGGTACACATATACAATAAATGCTTGTACAAAATGTGCGATTATAATGAAAAAGTTATAATGTTGACATCTGCTTCAAACATTTACAAATACATCACGTTAAAGGGGGGTTCCACTCAAATGTTGAAGCTCCGCTTATTTACCTCCTCCCCCCTCCACTGCCATGTTTGGCACCTTTTGAGGGAGAGCGGATACCTGTTTTTGACAGTTCACCACGGCGAAGTGAGCCGGAATTTCAGCCCCCTCCTTCCTCCCGCAGTCTCCTGGGAACTTTCATAGGTTCCAGAAGACTGCCGGACCAATTAGGAGGCGCAGTGCGACTTACACATGCGCAGTGGGCACCAGGCTGTGAAGCCGCAAGTTGTCACAGCCTGGTTCCAGCAGTTGACATGTCGGCACCGTGGAGAAGAGAAGGGGAGAAGGGACGGCACGGGTGAGAACATTGCTGGATCCTGGGACAGGTAAGTGTGTGTTTATTAAAAATCAGCAGCTACAGATTTTATAGCCACTGACTTTTAATAAACACAAAAATGGCTGGAACTCTGAAATACTGCTAATGCAATTAGGGGATCATGGGGCCCCTGTGTCCTTCCCACACTCATAAAAGCCTTTAAAAAAGGTACCAGGGGCATTTCATGGGGCCCCCTACTGACCCCGGGCCCTCGGGCACTGCCCGAGTGCTCAAATGGTCAGTCCGCCCATGCCAAGGGTACATATGACAGGGTGATTATACAGGAGACTGGGAGACAGATGCCACCTTATAACAGAAAGTGTCTGAACAAGAATCGTCATAACAGGTTCACCAGGGATTATATATAAAACTGCAGATTTAAAAAGATTGAATACATACAGTATTTTGAAATTACATGAACATGTTTGTTAACACTGTCCGGGGTTAGGTCTACTTTAAATGGAAAAATAAAAAAAAACATTCAGGTCAGTTATTTGATATTAAATAGATGTCATCACCTTTCTTGATTTTATCTCATGTAGGAGTACATAATGTCTGATAAAAGTGACCTGAAAGCTGAACTGGAACGGAAGAAGCAGCGTTTAGCACAAATACGGGAAGAGAAGAAACGTAAAGAGGAGGAGCGGAAAAAGAAGGAGGTCAGTGAACTGAGTTTAGTTGCTTCAAACTCGTACGTTAAGGGCTATTTCACACCACAAAAACATCCTCCAGATCCGTTCTGGATGCATTTCGGCATGAGAGTTTTTTATGCGTCCCAGTGTATTTTTGATGCATTTTTTTTATTTGTTCCTGATGCTTTTTTCCTGTTTTTTTGTTTTCACTGTACTGGAGTCTGGTGTGTTTTTCATGTATGTAGGTGTGTTCTGATACATTTTTAATGCGCTTTACATCATTCCAGTACAGTTCTCTGTAGGGAAAATGCTGCATGTTCCACTTTTTTTTTACTGGAACAGGAACACACTGGAACTGCAAGCACTGCACTGCAAGTGTGAACTATGCCATTGAAAACCATCAAATTCATAAAAACATAAAAACAGCAAAAGTCCTGGAGGACTCCTTCATAAGCCCAGTCATGGGGGGGGGGGGTTCTGTTTAAGCTCAGGTTTGAATAACAAATACACTAAATGACTCACCTGTAATACCTGTAATACCCTTTAGTGTAAGGTTTTTTCTTTAATAGTGAGAAGCATGCTAGAAGCCTGGGTATGAGTCAGCCTGGGAGTGAGTGAGTGAGGTTACTTCAGGTTAAGGCTGGAGAGCTCTGCAGGTCAGTTCTTGGATACCTCCCTCTGCTCTAGAAACTTGGAGAAGTTTCTGGAAGCCAGTAGGTGGTGGGAATGGGAGGGTAAGGAGGGGATAATTTGCATACTTAGGGGAATCTGGTCAATTCCCAGGCAGGAGTCCTGGCATGGTGGCAAGATCAGCCCTTAAATACGATAGAGCCTGGGCGGAAGAGTTGGGTGGAAGATGAAGTGAGGAAGTGCTGCTGGCGTGGAGCCTGGGAGTGGGCCCCAGAGGAGTTGGTCTGCCTACAGGCTGGAAGCTGGTAAGAAGGATCTCCACAGTCTACCGGAGAAAGACAGCCTGTCGGCAGGGAAGGAGCCAGTCCAGCATAATACTTGAAAGCAGCTTCAACCTTTAAAGCTACATGAACAGGAAAGTGTGAGTACTTCTACACAAAGAATGGAGCTGTGATCAGGTGCAATACCCAACTAGTTCTCCCTGGTATCCCATTACTTGGAATCCCTTGCCCTGGGTTACTCTCAAGACAGCCAGGTGGATGAGGAATTTTTCATCTGGGGTCAGATGCTCCTTGCAAAAACTGTATGCTGACTCTTCAGAAGATAAGAGCCACACCTGAAGGAGTAGATAGCCTTGCAAAAACTGTATGCTGACTCTTCAGAAGATAAGAGCCACTCCTGAAGGAGTGATCCTAGGCTATCTACTCCTTCAGGAGTGGCTCTTATCTTCTGAAGAGTCAGCATACAGTTTTTGCAAGGAGCATCTGACCCCAGATGAAAAATTCCTCATCCACCTGTAATACCCTTTAGTGTAAGGTTTTTTTCTTTAACTACCTGCCGACCGCAGATAGCCGAATGACGGCTAAACTGCGGCCGGCCAGTTCTGAGTGGACGTCATATGACGTCCTCCCAGAACGCGCTCCCAGGGGGCGCGCACCCGGCGATCTCCGTGATCGCTGTGTCCTACGGACACAGCTGATCACGTGATGCGGTAAAAGGCCAATCACAGCGGCCTTTTACCACTTGATCAGCGGTGTCCAATGACACGCTGATCAAAGGGAAATGCAAGTGTCGGTTCTCGGCTGCACTTTCCTCACGCTGTCAGATCGTGAGGAAAGTACTGCCGAGAACCGACAGTTGTCAGAGTGGGGATCGGCACCGATCATCAGGGCACTGATGATCAGTGCCCTGATGATCGGTGCCCAGCAGTGCCACCCGCAAGTTCCGCCCACCTGTGCCCAGCAGTGCACCCACTAGCTCCGCCCACCTGTGCCCAGCAGATCACCCACTGCCCAGCAGTGCACCCACCTGTGCCACTCTGCAGTGTCACACACCTGTGCCCAGAAGTGCCACCTACCTGTGCCCAGCAGTGCCACCCACCTGTGCCCACCCACCTGTGCCCACCAGTGCTGCCCACCAGTGCCACCCACCACTGCAGCCCAGCAGTGCTGCCAGTCAGTGCCACCAGTCAGTGCCCAGTGGTTGTGCCAGTCAGTGCCGCCAGTCAGTGCCCAGCAGTGATGCCAGTCAGTGCCGTCTATCAGTACCCATCATCAGTGTCACCTATCAGTGCCGCCTATCAGTGCTGCATATTAGTGCCGCCTATCCTTAACACCTCATTAGTGCTGTCTATCAGTGCCGCCTATCCGTGCCACCTCATTAGTGCTGCCTATCAGTGCCCTTTAGTGCTGCCTATCAGTGCCCTTTAGTGCTGCCTATCAGTGCCCATCAGTGCCGCCTATCAGTGCCCATCAGTGCTGCCTCATCAACGCACATCAGTGAAGGAGAAAAAATACCTGTTTGAAAAATTTTATAATAGAAAGAAAGAAACTTTTTTTTTTTTTTCAAATTTTTTGCATTTTTTTTTTATAGCGCAAAAAGTAAAGCGCCCAGTGGCGATTAAATACCACCAAAAGAAAGCTCTATTTGTGAGAAAAAAATGATCAAAATTTCATATGGGTACAATGTTGCATGACCGCGCAATTGTCAATCAAAGTGCGGCAGCGCTGAAAGCTGAAAATTGGCCTGGTAAATAAGGGGGTATAAGTGCCTGGTAGGCAAGTGGTTAATAGTGAGAAGCATGCTAGAAGCCTGGGTATGAGTCAGCCTGGGAGTGAGTCAGTGAGGTTACTTCAGGTTAAGGCTGGAGAGCTCTGCAGGTCAGTTCTTGGATACCTCCCTCTGCTCTAGAAACTTGGAAAAGTTTCTGGAAGCCAGTAGGTGGTGGGAATGGGAGGGTAAGGAGGGGATAATTTGCATACTTAGGGGAATCTGGTCAATTCCCAGGCAGGAGGCCTGGCATGGTGGCAAGATCATGAGTTTGCTGGATTTTTTTCCTTTTTGTGCTTAGGAATTTGTCCTCCCAAGTTGTTTCAGTTCCATTGGGCATCCCATATACTCCTAGACCCCATCCAAGTTATTAACCCCTAAAAAAAACAACAAAAAGCAAGCTCATGGACTGTTTACTGACTGCGGATGAAAGCGTGGAAAATGCATCTTGCCTGGCTTTGCAGAGATTAGGGGTACCCAAAAACTAATCAGCCATCAAAACTAATATGAACTTGATAAATACCCCATTCGAAAACCATTTCCATTAATATGGGGGTGGCTTCTCCTTTGCAGTTGTAACAGCTTTCACACTTTTTCGTAGGGTTTCTACAAGATTTTGGAGTGCATCTGTGAAAATATGTAATTTTCAGCCAAAACAGCAATTGTGAGGTCAGGTACTGATGTTAGAAAAGAAGACCTGGCTCACAATGCATATTCCTGTTCATAACAAGAATGTTCAGTAATGTTAAGGTGTGGGTTCTGTGCAGACAACTCGAGTTCCTCCACACCAAACTCATCAAACCGTGTCTTTACAGAGCTGGCTTTGTACACGGGCACAGCCATGCTGAAACAGAAAAGGGCCTTCACTAAGCTGTTGTCACAAGGTCAGAGGCACACAATTATCTGTATTGTCTTTATATACTGTAGCATTAACAGTACCCTTCCCTGGAAACTCCTGAACTCATTTAGGGAGGTATTCCCATACTTGTGGGTGTATAGTATATTGTGGATAGGTAACTTTTTATTTTGATCGTTTAGTGATGTCACTTACCTGTTATCCTCTTTAGTATTTTGTGCAGTTATAAAAAAAAAATGGACTTATGCAGGCCATAGATGGAGAGAAAACCGGCCAATTTTTCTTTAAAAAAACGAAAAATCGGTCGTTCAAGCGGCTGACGTTACCAGTAATGGTAAAAAAATCGGCCGATTTTCATCCCGTCTACAGTCGGCAAAAAGTGTCCCTGCAGAGAGCTCCGCTATTTCTTTGACAGTTCCTTGACCGTTATAGCAGTTGCAACAATGTATCTATTTGTATCCATTTCGGATACAGATGTTTTTATTCAGAAACAAATAGATACATTGTTGCAACCGCTATAACTGTCAAGGAACTGTCAAAGAAATAGCGGAGCTCTCTGCAGGGACACTTTTTGCCGGACTGGAATTCCTCTTCTTCTTCTTCATCCTCTTCATCATCTTCTTCATCCTCTTCTTCATCTTCCTCTTCTTCATCTTCCTCTTCTTCTTCATCCTCTTCTTCTTCATCCTCTTTTTCTTCTTCTTCATCCTCTTCTTCTTCTTCTTCATCCTCTTCTTCTTTTTCATCCTCTTCTTCTTCTTCCTCTTCATCCTCTTCTTCTTCTTCCTCTTCTTCTTCATCCTCTTCCTCTTCCTCTTCTTCTTCATCCTCTTCTTCATCTTCTTCATCCTCTTCTTCATCTTTCTCTTCTTCTTCTTCATCCTCTTCTTCTTCTTCTTCTCCTTCTTCATCCTCTTCTTCTTCTTCATCCTCTTCTTCTTTTTTCTTCTTTTTTTTTGTCTTCCTCTTGCAGGTCACTGCTCATGCGCAGATTTTTTTATCGGTAAAAGATCGGCCGATTTGCCCATCATTGCCGCGAAAATCGGCCGATCGGCAAAATTTTCCAACTTTACCGATAAAAAAAATCTGCCAAAATACCGAAAAACGGCCGAACATTTAGCCCACTAACGATCCGAAAATCGGCCGATTTTATTTTTGGCCGAAAAATCGGCCGATTTTCAACCCATCTATGGCCTGCATAAGCCTTGTGTCTTTATATTGTCCCCAAGATCTTTAGTGAATCTATAACACATTATTTTACACAGGCAGAACAACAGCAAAAAACAGAGCCAATCCATGAAGATTCTGATCTAGACCGCAAGAGGCGTGAAACAGAAGCTCTACTGCAGAGTATTGGGATCTCCCCAGAGCCACCTCTAGGTATTCAGAGATGTGTGATTAAATTTCTTGTAAAATGTCTGATTGTTCACAGCTTTCTACCAAATCCAGGCCTGCCTTGCACAACTATATAGTGCAAGGACTTTTCTGATTGGATATTAATTATTTAAATCAGGTAGGCCCTTAGATTTCATAGATATGGTAAATCTAAGTAAGGCCTTACCAGGGGCGGACTGACAACTCGTGGGGCCCCCCGGGCAATAGGGGATCATGGGGCCCCTGTGTCCTTGCCCAAACTAAAAAAAAGCCTATGAAAAAGGTACCAGGGGCATCTCATGGGGCCCCCTACTGACCCCGGGCCCTCGGGCAGTGCCCGAGTTTCCAAATGGTCAGTCCGCCCCTGGGGCTTACTGACGTGTGAGGTGGCTAGGTGATAAAATCAGGAAGGTGATCTGTATTTGTACAGGTCCCTGGACACCTACCAGCAAGTTAACATGGTCAGTGGACATGTTTGAGTAGCGCACCCCTGAAAGAGCAGTTGGTCATATTAAGTTGTATTTCCCCCTTAGAGCGCACACAGTCAGGCACACAGCATTTTCAGCATTCTTCCTCTGGCTCAAAACATCAGTCTAGGGTTTTTTTTTTTAATTGGTGAACGATGAACTTAGATAGGGATGGGGATCATTGGAATACAGCAGAACCGCAAGAACTTGAGCAACTTGAGGACTGCATAACTTCTCACTGCTCTGCACAACTGCTGGAAGTTTTTCGCAACTTTTAGCTGCACTGCACAGCTCCTAGCTGTATTGCCCAACTGCTGGCTGTACTGCATCACATTTGGCTGGACTTTCACAAAGTAGAGTCCCATAGGATCTCTGAGCTGTCTGTGACCTGCACTCTTCCCAGAGTCTCAAAGCAGGTCTGAAAGTATGGACATGTTTCATGTTGAAAGTGGAAGTGCTATACCATTCTTTTGCTTCCGCTGTGTGATGGGACACATAGCTAACAGGCGGGAAGCCTCACTTTTGTCATTCACTGCGTGCGCTGCTAGTGATACTGAGTCATGTCATAGCCTCAAAGGGGGCAAATTGTGGGTGCCCTCTTAGCTTGTGCCTCTGTGGCTGAAGTTGCCAATTTATTTTCCATGTCGCGAGGTACAGTATCAAAGGTTATGGCAGCGTATAACGTTTCCCGTGAAGACTGGGATTGAGCACTGCAGTCACATTTGCAGCAGTTGCTTTCATATTCACAATCCTGCGAAATGTCCTTTTATCTCTTTCAGTCAGTTGACCATGTGAACCGTGCTTATGCTTACAGATGACTTTTCCCAGAAACTGTACACGCCGGTATAACCTTTGATACTGTACCTCGCGAGATGGCAAATAAATTGGCAACTTCAGTCACAGAGGCACCAACAGTTTGCCCTCTTTGAAGTTCAGTAAGCTCTGACATGACTCCAGATTACTATCAGCATATGCAGTGAATGACGAAAGTGAGGCTTCCCACCTACTAGCTAGGTGTCTCATCACACAGTGGAAGCAAAAGAATGTTACATCACTTTCAACGCAAAACGTCATCACTTTCACACCTGAAAATCATGTAGTGTTTCCATTTTTTGTCTAACCCCTGTATGTGTTCCAGATTAAGCATGCATTTGCTTTTGCATGCATGCAAGGACAGATGGGGGTGCTTTTACATTGTTTTTAATTCTTTTTTATTCAAATAAATTTTTTACACTTTTTCTATGTAACTGTATTGCTATATTTTTTTATCCTTCTGTGTGATAGCTTTTGGGTGACAGTCTCTTTATGGAAACATCAGGGATCTATTAGACCTCCAGTGTCTTCCCTGCCCTCCAAAGCAACTAATCAAGCACAGATTGTGCTTGGTTAGCTCCTTCCCTGGCAGTAACAGCCAGCAAATGCCAGCTCTGAAACCAGAAGTGATAAAATCATCATTACATCCAGGATCATTCGTCACAGAGGAGATGGGGGAACAGATTTCACTTTTACAAAGCAGCCAATCACCTACCGAAAAAAACTGTACTGTGATCATGGATGTAGCTGCAGCCATGGTGTTGTAATAACCACTTACTGACAGATTGTTTTTATATGTACAGTATGTTGGTCAGCAAGTGGTTAAAGTAGATTTAAATCTAATCACTAAAATCTTATATAAGCATTAACATGTTTTGCAAATGTTAACTTTTTTCTTTATGATGGTGATCAGTGGTGTATTTAGGTTTCTTGCTGCCCTAGGCAACACAAAAATCACCCTCCCATCCCCCATCCCCCATGGAGAGATCCTGACACTCACAAACACCCCTGACATTAACCTAACATTGACCAACAACACCCCATCCCACCCGAGAGACCTTTCCACTACCACCACCCCCCATACACTGACAACCCCCCCACCCCGGTGAGAGAGAAGACACACACCTTCACAGCTCTGGACATCCCCAGGAACAAGAATCAAGCTCTGCATACACCATCAAGCAGCCCGCAGCCTCTCTCAGATCTCACCTGGTCCCCATGATGCGTGTGTCCTTTCTTCCATCCCTTCAATCGGGGGGCGGTGCTTCCCCCCTGAAAAATGCCTCTGCCCACCTGAAAAATGCCGCTGCCCCCTGAAAAAATGATGCCCTAGGCAAATGCCTTGTGGTAAAGACACCCCTGATGGTGATCCTGCCATGAAGATCCTTGTTCAGACACCTCCTGTTATGGGTTATTTTTTACTGTGCTCCTGCATTGTCACCCTGTCACATACCACCCTGGTCACCCTGGCTGAGAACTGTTGGGCCAGGACACATTGGTTGGGCATAGTCCATGGTGTGCAGCTACTGGAGAGACTACATATAGATAGGAAATGGCTGAAAGAGACTGGAAGAGATCAGCAGCTCAGCTGCACTGATATGTAAATTAGGATAAAGAAAGTGAAAAAGTGAAAGAAAAACCCCATTGCAATTGTGCATGAAACACAGCAAACTAATTGTCTTACAGTTTAAGTTAGGGTTTTGATCTGCTTTAAATAATAGAAGTCTAGTAAAAGTATGGTATAGACAATAGCATTGCAAATATTTGATTTATTGGAGTTGAAAAGAATATTGGCTTTGTTTTTCTTTATTACTTAGTTCCAACCCCAATATCTCCTTCATCCAAATCAGTGAGCACGCCCAGCGAGGCCGGGAGCCAGGACTCTGTTGATGGTGCAATAATGGGACGGTAAGATGTGTATCTTAGCCCTATTCATGTGGCTATCATGATGTTTATAATTTATATAAAACATTTAGTCATCGTTCATAGTAAGCCTTAGCAAAGGTCATACTGAGCCCAGCACTTGGTTTACATGCCTCACACCCAGGGGCGGACTGACAACCCATGGGGTCCCCGGGCAATAGGGGATCATGGGGCCGTTGTGTCCTTGCCCAAACTCAAAAAAGCCTATGAAAAAGGTACCAGGGGCATCTCATGGCGCCCCCTACTGACCCCGGGCCCTTGGGCAGTGCCCGAGTTTCCAAATGGTCAGTCCGCCACTGCTCACACCAAACATTTCATGCACTGCATCATTTTTATTTTTGCATGTGGATATATCTCTCATACATTGCTGTAGCCAGTATCGTAATAGTGGTAATTCCCAACAGATTGCTGGAATATGCAACAGCACAATAAAGCCTTCTTACTACAGAAGGTATTTACGTGTCTAATTCCATCACATATCCCAAACAATTAAGGATTATACCTCAGTTCGGGACAGTGGGCAAAAACTATGCCTATCAGTCCTTTATGTCTCAACAGTCAGATGCACTTTCTAAACCAAGAGAAAGAAGCCAATTCTTTGAACGTGAAACTTTATTGTAACAGAAAAGCAACACAAAGCCCATCCTGGGACCTCCTCCTCTGATGCAGGTTTTTAACCAAAACTGGGGCAGAGGAGGAGGTCCTAGGCTGGGCTTTGAGTAGTTGCTCTGCTACTATAAAGTTTTGCGCTTGAAAGAACTTAATGTGGATTCACACACGTGCAGTGCAAATTGAAGCTCTGTTTTCACAGCTAATTGACAAAGTAGTTGTTTTTTGATTCAGGTCAGGTTTAGATCAGGTTCAGGTCAGGATTTTATCCTGTTCCCAACTGATGACATGTGCGATTCAGAAAAGTTCCCATATAAGTCAATGAGCCTGAATTCGCACCTGAGCCAGACAGCACTGCTCAGAAAACTGACAGGACTCTTTTTCAATTCGCACTCCGGCTGCACCGCACCAGGCACAATAGAATCCAATGTTATTTCACATGTCATGCGAATTGGATGTGGTTCAAAATGCTCTTATGATGGCTTTCACTGGCTTCTTTCTTTTGGACCTTTGGATAGCTTGGAGTGAGAACAAGACCCTTCCTGGTTTTAGCAACCAGCTAGCCAAGATTGGTAGCCAGCATACTGGGCTCAGGTGCGGCGAATAATTATTTTTCATGTTCAGAAACACCTTTTTTATAGTACAGATCCAGCCAAGTATACAGTACAGTAGATATATTTATTCCAAACTGCATACAGCTGTTTCAGGCTTTTTTGACAATTATCAGTGCAGTGTATGGAAATCATGTCTTATATAGAGGGCTTTGAACAGTGGTACAGTATGGGTGAAAATCTGTTAAAGATTTGTGTATATTTACATGGCCTTGGTATAGAAGGTTAAAATCAATATGACTTTAGATATGAATTCATGCAATTTCTCTGCCATCCTAACCTTGCATAAACAATTGTATACTGTAAGGAGGCGTGGTTTTCATTTTTTCTAGCTTTTTTTTTTCCTTACAAAAACACTGGCATGCCCTTCTGTATCAGAACAACAGAAATAAGATAAAACCCCACCCTTTTCCTCTTTGGTCACAACACACGTACAGTATAACTAACATCTGTAGTGCACAGACATAGGTGTGCACAGCCTATTGCATTAGGGTGTTGTGATAGACCGTCTGGCACCCCGCCTGGGGGTGCCTCCTGCCTTCCAAATCCTTCCAGCAGACCAGTAGCTAATATCAACCCTTTACCCCAAACATCATACACAGACAATATGTTGAAGTAAAACCAAGGGAAAATTACTTTTATTAAACAGAAATACAGGTTTTTTTACACTTCAAAAAAAGGGGCCGTTCCCACATGAACAATAAAAACAACCATTTCATTGGGTAAACATCCCACAATGGTTAGGTAAGGAGGTAAAGCTGACACAAGACTAATCACATCCAGACAGAAACATTAAGTTACTCAAATAACATAGGGAATTCACACATAAGAGGCACACAATGGGGAAATTATACACTGGGAGAACGACACTCCACACCTAGGCAGGATAGGCAAACACAGGTACACATTATAAAAGTAAACACATAACACCTTAATAAACAGATTACAAATAACAGCAGGAGACCCCAGCATCAGGTTGTTTTGAGCCAATTATAATCTTCTGCTTTGAGTCTCAGAGGGGGTTGAAACAGTAAATGTTGGTTTGGGCTGTTGATTCTATACCCCAACAAAACACAGAGGCCCCAAATCTGTATCTAGGTCCTCCAGTTCTCACTGTGTGCTCAGGGAGAGATGAACTTACTGTAAATCTGAGGTAAAACTACTCCAAAGGTCCTTCAGGCGCACACTTCCCAAAGAATAGAGCCAGGGCTCATAGTCAGTAGGCCAGCCTGCAGTTCTTTCGAAAAGCCCCTGTCCCATTTGGATCAGTTGGTCAGAGGTGTCACAGGTGTGCACCCCAAAGAGAGAAGAGGTGAATAGACTGTGGCTCCAGCTCTGGGATGAGGATTTGGTGATGAGGAGCAGAGGGCTGTGATGCCTGCTGGAGAAAGGACCCAGTAGGAGCCGAACCCCACAGCTGCCCAGCATCAATAATACTGAAGCTCCTGCTAATTACTTGACAATTGTCATCTGAAACTCTACCCCTGCCACTCCTTCACCCCCCCAGCACATCTCTAGCGCTACATAAATATTTGCTGCAGTTCTAGCGCTTGTGATGTGGGGGAGATTGGGTGCCATGGGAGCAGCAGGAGGAGAGGATCAGATGCTCCATGTCAGATGACAGCTGTCAAGTAACTTGCTAGTGCTTCAGTAGCACCCAATGGTTCCATAGCATAGCTGGTGGGCAGCTGTTGGGTTCATCTCCCACTGGGCTCCTTCTCCAGCAGCCCCCTCAGCCTCCTTCCCAAGACAGAGAACTATCATCTCCCCATGGTGTGCAATGTGTGAGGGCACAGTGGGCCCCTCCTCTGCACACATTGCACCCATAGATATTACGCCATTGGTGCACGGGGTGATTAGGGGGTGTTCAGGTACATCCGACACACCCCATGTGCATGCCTATGTCCTCAGAGAACAATTAAACTGATAACAGTCACGCAGGCAGACAGCATAGAAATGTATCAACTCAAAATATTTTCAGCAGGATCAACAGGGTACATTTTGTATCACTTATCGCATCAATATAAAGAACACTTTCAAGAATATATGTAAGATAACAAAAGGGAGCAAATTTTAGAGGTTTATTGTTGGTTTTCACATACACTTTAGCTTGCTGCATGCATGTTCCAAATCGGTGACACAGAAAGTATTAGGATCAGAGGATCAATATGACAACCAGTCAACTAGCATAATCAGGAAGATCTTGGCAATGACAGCCTCCATATTTTTCTCAGCATTGGATTCTTTTTTATGAGGTGAATCAGTAATAGAATTAATTTTTGGTTTTGGCCCAGTTTTGACTCTAGATGAGGCATCCATTTTACCAGCCATTGTTTGAAATAGTTTCTCTGGCCTTAGAAGGCAGAAGATCTGTGTTTTATTTGAGTTTTATTAATTTTGGATTAATAATAAACCATTCTTATTTCTTATTCTTAGGAATATTCAAAGTGGCCTTATGGGGTAAGAAAGCGTTTGTGTGTTTTGCAAAGTGTGTGAATATTCTATAGCAAAAGTTACTACATCAGCAGAATAAAAAAACATACAACAAACCTTTCTATGTTGAATAAGGAAAGTCAGTTTTAAAATAAATATGCTGCTTATTTCCATACTGATAATATGATCCTTTAAAAACCTTATTATTTTAAAAATAAATAATTTTAATAAGTGTGAACTCTAGCCATACCTTCAGCCTAGGTTCACACTGATGCGTGGAACTGCATGTGATTCAAAAAGGAATCGCATTGCATTCCTGTTCAAATCACGTGCAATTCTTTGCAGTGCGATTTGAGCCCATTCATGTTGTATGGCTGAAATTACAATGAAAAGGCTATCGGGACTTGTAGTTTTCCAATTCACAGAATACTGTGAATGGGTGACGTGGCTGATGGGCGGAACCCCGCACGGCCATGTGTTTTTTAAAATTGTGACAGCTAGCGGTGAGGAAAAGATTCCCCGCTAGCTGTCACAATTGGGATCGGGGGAAGGGGGGGGGGGTCTGGTCCGATAGTAATGAATATGGGTGTAACATGTTACGAAAGGTTAACTTATCCTTTAACACTTTTAGGGGGTTATTTACTAAAACTGGAGAGTGCAAAATCTGGTGCAGCTCTGCATAGAAACCAATCAGCTTCCAGGTTTTATTGTCAAAGCTTAATTCAGCAAGCTGAAGTTAGAAGTTGATTGGCTCCTATGCACAACAGCACCAGATTCTGAGTGCTCCAGTTTTAGTAAATCATAGGCTAGGTTCACATCTGTGCGGGTGGTGCTGCTGCAGATCCGCATGAAAATCCGTGCAGCCGCACCACCCGCACAGAGGAATGCGGACCCGCGGGCGGGTGCCATTAGTTCTAATGGCATGCCGCCCGCACTGGAAAACGCAACCGTACTGTGAACCGAGGTTCCCATGTGGGCTGCATTTTCAGAAGAAGTGCAGGGACTTCTTCCCTGCGTGTCACGGAGCACGGCAGTCCATTTAAATGAATGGGCTCTTGTGCCCGCGTAAAACGCGACCTGCGCGGCTGCATAGATGTGGACCAGGGCTAAGTGTTCCCAATGCCATGAAAGTGTTACAACTGAAATATTGCTGCTATAGAATCATAGTAAATAATTTGCAGCACAAGATCCCTTACACAAAAACAGAAAGGGGAAACAGAAAGATTCTCTAGAACGTTTAAAATCATTAGGAATTTAGATTTAGACATGAATTTACTCACTTTTTATGCCAACCTATACCTTGCATAAATCATTTTATTCAGTGGGGGGAGGTATTGTTTCAAGGTAGCAAAATACTTTTTTTAATGCCATCTTTAAGCCAGTCAGTCTGCTTTTGTCCTGTTTTACTGTCTTGTATAAATTAGATACAGTGGAAAAAGGTCTTTAGTGGCAAAACTTTTTGTTGATTTTTCATCCCCTTTATTCTAACCGAGATTGTTACGTTGTATATTCAGAAAATCCTTTTAGACCGGGGAATTACCATCACTGACTCATCTCATCCATCAGTATATGCATGCTCCCCTTTGTATTTTGTGTTCATTTTCTTTATATTCATTAAACATTGTTATTTCAGGAATTATAGTGTCTACTTATATTTTTTAAACTGCTTTCTGGACGATGAGCAGGACCTTGCAGTGGGATACTGACCCGTCTGTACTGCAGCTGCATTCAGACTCTGACCTTGGGTACGTTCCAGCCTTTATATCATAATGTGGATTTCATCTGCTTTATGGGAAATATAAGACATTTCTTCATTTTCCTCTGAGAGAAACGTGTCTATGATACCAACAGCAATCAGAATTTTCACTGTTTAACCTCCCTAGCGGTATGATTATTTCAGATTTTTGGTGCTGAAAGCGGTACCATTATTTTGCATGGAAATATGTAGTTTTTTTATTGTAGGCTGTAATATTTAGGAATAACTCACTGAAATCTGTCTGAACAAGAGTCTAGTAAACATCCCGGGTATGATAAAATTTGAAACACAAAATCATAAATTATAATTTAATAAATAATCATAAAAAATAATAATATAATAATATTACATTTAATTCAATAATATAATCAAACCAAAAACACTGAAATTTGAAATATAGAGCCAAGTTCGCACATCACTGGTCTCAGTCGCAAAATTGTTTTCAGTGTCTGATGAGGAATTTCCCCCACGAATCATTATCACTCAATTCTGCAAGTGGTTCTGATTTATTATCGCTGTTCTCTAGCTGATCTAAACCCGCTTTTGACCTAAAGGGACGCTTTTTGGACGCCATGGACTTTTCTAAGTTTCCAGGCAGAAAGAACATTCAAAATGCAGACGGGGACAGGACAGAGCACTCGGGACAAAATGTATGTGAAATGGGTTGAAACAGCAATGTTTTACTATGTAAAATCGTTTTGAAAAAAATGAAATTTTTTTTAAATTTTCAAATTTCCCGCCGCCGCCCGTACGCCCCGACGTCACAGGGACCGGAACACAGGAGCCGGATGCTGGCATCAGCTGGAGGAGATGGCCGGGGACGCTGCAGGGGACACATCGCGGGAGCGAAGGACAAGGTAAGTGCTGCAGGGACTCCCTATGCAGCGCTGCATGGTAAGCCCGAGTGTAGCTCGGGGTTACCGCTTTTGGTACTGACATTTTACCCCGAACTACACTCGGGAATACCGTTAGGGAGGTTAAAGTGATTGTAAATCCTTACATATACCCAGTGAAGTGATTGGTCTCAGGTGATACACAGAGATGAAACAAATCCTCCAACATAAGTTGTACATGTTTATCTGAAGTCTTCTCTTCTCTATAGTCAAAGCACTGAATTTATAAAGCTTGTCTGAGAGTTCCAAAAAAAAAGGGGGGTGGAGAGCTGAAATTACACACTGAAGAGCTCAGTGAGGGGAGCTCTGAGAGCTGAATGGATGGAAGAGACACCCTGCCTCCACACAGCTCACAAGAGCAGAGCTGAGGCTGTCAATCTGCTGGAGCTCCCTCTCCTGTCACCAATTTTCTCTTGGTGTCAAACTGTCAGAAGTGACTCATGCTAATAGCAGAGGAACAAAGCAGCAGACAGAAATGACACTTAGTGCTCCTAATAGAGACAAGTCTGAGGTTTACAACCACTTTAAACGTCATTAGACAATTAGCAGGTGGAAGCTGATTACCACAGACAACAAAACTGTTATTATTTCTAAATCATTCATAGTATTCCCTTTATGCCACGGAACACAACTTTTAAGACCATAGCAGTATGTGTTTTCTGTCTGGTAATATTATAACCAAATGAATGATACTGGTCATTATGGTGCTGGACTGGAGTGTTGGCGTCCACTGAAGGAATTGATGGGGAGAACCCACTTTTTAATGGACAGCAGGATAAAAAGTGATAGCTGAAGGGTGGATGTGGCTTAAATGAAGTCAACATATTTTTACAATTGTAAAAATAGGAAAAGTTTGACAAAATCACATTTTGAGCATTTTATTCAGGTTTTCAATAACAGGATTCATTCGCCTAAAGCGGTTTTAAACTGAAATCAAAAATATTATATATTGGAGCGTACCAATCTTTAGATGTGGTGGCTGCATTCGTTTTATTTAAGCTTTCTCCCTCTGTTTTCAGCTGGTGATTTGACCAGTAACACACTTCCTGTATTAGAGTAAACCCAAGTCTGCATGGAGGAGCAATAGAGACACCTTTGGACAACATTGTCAGTCTAAGGGAAGGGGATGTTAGATGTACTAGCAGATTTTAGATACACTAACAAATTGAAGCCAAACTCCAGTTCACACTTTTAAGCTGTTAAAGCAACAGTTCTGTTCAGGGGCGGACAACAACTCATGGGGCCCCCGGGCAATAGGGGATCATGGGGCCCCTGTGTCCTTGCCCAAACTCAAAAACGCCTATGAAAAAGGTACCAGGGGCATCTCATGGGGCCCCCTACTGACCCCGGGCCCTCAGGCAGTGCCCGAGTTTCCAAATGGTCAGTCCGCCCCTGGTTCTGTTCCTTTTCGGATAAAGGAGAAAGAAAACATACATCGCCAGTAGTCCATGGATCATCAGGTATCACCAATCGCATGGCCTTGAAATGTTGTACTGACATGGCCTTGAAATGTATGATGTGATCCCTTCAGTAAATGTTTGGACTACATATTAAGAATCCACAGTGTTCTGGTGACATATGCTGTCTTTGGTGCTAATCCTGGTTAACCTGCTATTCCTACATCAAGCTTTCTTCAAGAATGTGTGAGATGGGAATATATTGCAGACCAGGCTCCCACAAAAAGTGTAGGAAATCCTTTTCCTGTACAGCCCGTGACAAGATTTAAATGCACAACGAAACAACTAGCTGGCTGAGACCCAGCTATGGAGAAGGACTCACCGGAGTACCAGACCTTCAATCCCTGTTTGGTTCACACCTTTGCGGCTCTGCGAGCCGCATCCACATTGGCATGGCAGCCCATTCATTTGAAAGGGCCAATGTGCCTGTGTTTCATGCAGGAAAAAGGTTCATGCGCCTTTTTTAAAATGCGGTGGCAGGGACAGGGGTGGACTGACAACTCATGGGGCCCCCGGACAATAGGGGATCATGGGGCCCCTGTTTCCTTGCTCAAACTCAAAAAAGCCTATGAAAAAGGTACCAGGGGCATCTCATGGGGCCCCCTACTGACCCCGGGCCCTCGGGCAGTGCCCGAGTTTCCAAATTGTCAGTCCACCCCTGGGCAGGGAAATTGCATGGTGCTTTTGCACCATATGATTTCTAGCACATTTCCACACCTGTAATTGCGCTGCGTTTTTAGATGCAAGGGGGTGCCATTAAGAATTAATGCATGTCTGTGAAAGGGAAGTGTGTTTTGGGTGCAGGTGGTTCCAGGTGCAATTCCCACACCCGCAAAGGGCTTGTGTATCTTCATTCTAATAAGACCTAATGCAACTGGTGTGATTACCCCAACCACTTCCTGGTCTCAGGCCAAAGCGTCTGATGAGTACTAAAGCTAGATTCACACTAATGCGGTGCGGTACATAGCATGTGATTCGCACAGGAACCGCATTCCTGTGCAAATCACATGCGATTTGTGTGCGGTGCAATCGGAGCCATACATGTATGGCTCAAATTGCACAGCACCTGCACCAAAAAAGGTGCAGGACCCTTTTTTGGGTCCGCACTAGAATCGGATCGCATGGGTATTCACACCTATGCGATCCGATTCTTCACATCCTACCGCGTTTTGTGGACCGATTTCGGGGTGTTGTTAACATACACACCTGCATCGGTTCACATGAACGGAGTGCGATTCTGATGCGGTCTAGAATTTGCACAGAAAACGCTGCGAATTCCGCACCGCACCAGTGTGAACCAGGGCTCAAGCAGACCCACTAGCAAATCAGGTGTCCGTATAGAATGAAGGAGATACGATTGTCTTCCTGCGGTGTGTGACCTGATCATATGGTATTGGTGCAGGGACGGACTGACCATTTGGAAACTCGGGCAGTGCCCGAGGGCCCGGGGTCAGTAGGGGGCCCCATGAGATGCCCCTGGTACCTTTTTCATAGACTTTTTTGAGTTTGGGCAAGGACACAGGGGCCCCATGATCCCCTATTGCTCGAGGGCCCCATGAGTTGTCAGTCCGCCCCTGTATTGGTGACATGTATATGCACACCCACACAGCAAACTGACTAAAGCCCAGCTAAAGGCCATCAGTACATCCTTCAGTCCACTGACAGGCCCTTCCATTCCTATTCTTCCATTTGTATCTGACAGCTTGCTGACATTTGCTTACCATTTTGGGCAGCACAGCCACACGGGGGGGTTATTCACTGAAGCTGGTTCACTCAGAATCTGGTGCACCTGTGCATGGTAGCCAATCAGCCTCTGACCTCAGCTTGTTCAATTAAGCTATAGCAATAAAACCTGGAAGCTGATTGGTTTCTATGCAGAACTGCATGAGATTCTGAGTGAACCAGCTTTAGTAAATAAACCCCAGGTAGTGTGGCATTCTGTACCTGTGATCATTGTCCCCTGACTGACTACTGTTCTCTGAAGTACCAACAGAGCTGAGAGCAATGGGTCTTCTTTTAAACAGAAAATTAGGTGGCAGCAGCCCTGATGTTTGAGCAGGTTAATCCTGCAGGATTAAAGGATATGTATACCCAACATTTCATATTCCTGATATGTGCCTTCTGTGCCATGTACTTGTAAGAAAACATATCCTGTTCTCTTTGTATTGCTCCCTTTGTGTGAAATCTCTGGCGTTCCTGCCAGTCCCTCTGCTTTCCTATTAAAAACTGACCACAATAGGCATGAGAACTCACCGTGGTCAGTTCTCTAGCTATGCTGGGAACTCAGTCTGCTGTCCTCCAATGATCAGACTTGTCTTGACACGCTACCCCCCAACTGCACAGCCATTTACTGGGAAGACCAGTTTCCTTTTGTTTTTTCACCCCCCGCCTCTGTATGCAGCTTTTATTTCTGTTGTAAACTGGGTCGTTTTACAAGGCGAAAAGATACATATACTTTAACCTGGTATTGCTGTTTCTTTGCTGAAAGTGAGCATTACAATTTGTGAAAACCTTGTTTGTACAAGACATCAGCCTCTGTTAACTTGGTTCGGGAGGTGCTGTCTGTAGCAATTGTACAGTAGATCCCTGCAGCTAGTATTTGCAGCAGGTAAGAGGCCCTATCTCCCTTTAAGTACAGTACTGGCCTTTTAGCGGGTATTTCCCTCCTAATAATCCCCTCTAGACCCTGGGACTAATGTATTCTCTCTTCTGCTTCTCCTCAGAAATTTTAGTAAAACTGAATCAGAAAGCAGCAGGAGGGTAGAACATTTCATGGCCATAGACCCCAGTCAGCCTCCCCATGTCTTTGTAAAACAAATTCGTTTTCCAATTAGCTGTTAACAGTTAAACACATTTCTGTTTTCTAGAAGAAGACTTATTAAACTTGGAGTCTCCAAGGTCACCCAGGTGGATTTCCTACCTCGAGAAGTAGTTTCTTACGCAAAGGAGACACAGACGCCGGTCACTACACATCAGGCAGAAGGTAAGAATTTTATGACGTGATGTACATTGTATTTCTTTTATTCGGGGCTTCTGTCAAGGAAAATATTTTGCTACAACATTTTGTCTCTGCATGCCATGTTCAAAGGTTAGTCATAGAGGTTTTCTCTAGTCTGGTCAGAGTCACAAATGTAAATTACAGTTTGCAGAGTCACAGGGAGCAATTTACAATGCCCTACTGTACAGACGTTTTTGTGCATATACCTGCAGTGTGCACTTTATGACCTTTCCTGCTCAGTGTAGTTATAATCAATTTAAAGTGTTACTAAACCCAGGACCCTGCATTCACTATATCTGCTCTCCCCGGACCCTGCATTCACTATATCTGCTCTCCCCGGACCCTGCATTCACTATATCTGCTCTCCCCGGACCCTGCATTCACTATATCTGCTCTCCCCGGACCCTGCATTCACTATATCTGCTCTCCCCGGACCCTGCATTCACTATATCTGCTCTCCCCGGACCCTGCATTCACTATATCTGGTCTCCCCGGACCCTGCATTCGCTATATCTGGTGTCCCCGGACCCTGCATTCACTATATCTGGTCTCCCCGGACCCCGCATTCACTACATCTGGTCTCCCCGGACCCTGCATTCACTACATCTGGTCTCCCCGGACCCTGCATTCACTACATCTGGTCTCCCCGGACACCGCATTCACTATATCTGGTCTCCCCAGACACCGCATTCACTACATCTGTTCTCCCCGGACCCTGCATTGACTATATCTGGTCTCCCCAGATCCTGCATTCACTATATCTGGTCTCCCCGGACACCGCATTCACTATATCTGGTCTCCCCGGACCCCGCATTCACTATATCTGGTCTCCTCGGACCCCGCATTCACTATATCTGCTCTCCCCGGACCCCGCATTCACTATATCTGCTCTCCCCTGACCCCGCATTCACTATATCTGCTCTCCCCTGACCCCGCTTTCACTATATCTGCTCTCCCCGGACCCCGCATTCACTATATCTGCTCTCCCCGGACCCTGCATTCACTATATCTGGTCTCCCCGGACCCTGCATTCACTATATCCGGTCTCCCCGGACCCTGCATTCACTATATCCGATCTCCCCGGACCCTGCATTCACTATATCTGGTCTCCCCGGACCCCGCATTCACTATATCTGCTCTCCCCTGACCCCGCATTCACTATATCTGCTCTCCCCTGACCCCGCATTCACTATATCTGCTCTCCCCTGACCCCGCATTCACTATATCTGCTCTCCCCTGACCCCGCATTCACTATATCTGCTCTCCCCTGACCCCGCATTCACTATATCTGCTCTCCCCGGACCCTGCATTCACTATATCTGGTCTCCCCGGATCCCGCATTCACTATATCTGGTCTCCCCGGACCCCGCATTCACTATATCTGGTCTCCCTGGATCCTGCATTCACTATATCTGGTATCCCACAGTACACACTACACGTAAATTCAATTATTTTAGTAAATATAAACTGCTAAATACCTTTTCCTATTAGCAATTAGAGCAGTCTTATGACTTCAGCTGAGCACTGGTTTAAGTTTGAATGAGGAGTTTTCTCTAGGAGGATGGAAACCCCCTGCCCCTCTGTCTGGACAGTGCTGATTGGCCCTGATCACATACATTCTCCCAAGAAAAAAAAAACCTCTCTAGCAATACACACCAAACTGAGCATGTGCATGTGACTACAGATTCAGTCTGTATCAGGTGGTCATTTCAACAAGGAGGATCAGAGAAGTCAAGATCAACTGGCCTTTTTTACACAATGCAGAGGATTAACCCCTTAGGTTCAACAGTGAGTATAACCAGCATGCTTTACTGCATATGCAGACTGATTGTACTGTTGTGGGTTTCGCAACACTTTAAAGTGTCGTACTTCTACACATGAGCCAGCCTGTAATAGGAGGCAATATAATTACCTTTCCAGCGGCCATTGTGCTTCCTCCCGCCAGTTCATATGTGCTGTAGTGATGTGCAAGTCAGCCAAAGAAACAACCATGTGTGGCGGGGGGAGCGGGGATTCTTGCAGGCCTGGTGGTGATGTTACAGGGAATAATAAAAGCTGTTTTACCTCTACAGTAACAAGGTAAAAGAAAAAATGTTTCCGACATGATCTAGAGAGAGAGGAAGGTTTGGAGGTAGATTTGGGTCATGCTCATGCAAATCCTTTAATATACACCAGCCTTTTTCAACCTGGGTGCCCAGAACCCTGAGGTGCATTGAAGCTTCTTCAGGGTTGCCTTGGCAAAATGCATAGAAATTGCCCAAAACGTATATACAGGCCAGAAGGTGGATCAAGCCTGCCTTTTAGTTACACAAAGCCATAGGTATTCATTGTGCGCCATTACAGCCTTCTAGCTGCCAGCCTCCTAACAACCAATGATGCCATCAGTTGATATGGAAGATGTTGGTCGCATGCACAGCATCCTTGTTTGACCCTTCCCTGCCCCCCCCCCCGTCAGTAATGGGGTCCCATTAGCTAAGTGATAGAGAGAAACTGGGGGAGAAGAGAAACATTGGAATACTATTCAGTACCAGTGTGCAAAAGTGTATTTGATTTAGAAGAATAAACCCCTCTAAGGTTGGGGGTCCTACATGTGTGGGTGTTGCAGCATTAGATAAAATAATTAAAATAGTTTTTACATTTTAGAATGGGGCGCCTTGAGACCGTCCAGAATTTTAAAGGGTACTCCAAGATTGTTCATAACTTTAACCATTTGACGCCCGGCCTATGGCCAAATGGCGTCCGCAAAAATGCATTACCTTTCCGGGAGGCCGCCATATGGCGTCCTCCCGCACATGCGCAATTCGCGCGCTTGCAGAGCCGCGCAGCGGCGCGATCTGTCACCGGTCGTGTACCTCAGACATGGCCGATGACAGATCTGAGTGCCGGCCCCCGTTGCCGGTACCATGTGACCTGCTGTGACCAATCACAGCAGGTCACATGACAGTTGTATACAATGGATGGCTTCATTCATGCCATCCATTGTATACTACTGCCTAGCTGTAAATGGTCACAGCTAATCACATGCACATGTCATGTGATTAGCTGTGGCCAAATCACAGCTAAGCACAAAAAAAAAAAAACCCTGAATGAATCGATGTCATTCAGGTAAATGCTTGCTTATAGCAAAGTAATTCTTTGCTATAAGCAAATTGTGTAAAAAAAAAAAAAAAAAAAAATACTGATCACTTCCCCAAAGTAGTACAATGTTACTATGGTAACATTGTACTACTTTGGACATAGTGAAATATGAAAAAAAAATCTTAAAAAAAAAGAAAAAAAATTTATTCAAAAATTTAAAATTAAAAAATAATTAAAAAGAATAAACAATATATATATATTTTTTTTTTGCACTGGTGACAGTATGTAAAAAAAAAAAATAGTGAAAATATTTTTTTTTATTTTTTCATTTTCCGAAAAATTATGACAAAAAAAATACGACTTCAAAAAACTCGCCATTCCTCTTATGAAGTACGTCGAACTGTCTAATCTGCAAAAAGGGGTCATTTGGGGGATATCTGTACTGTTCTGACATTCTTGGACCTCAAGAAATTAGATTGGCTGTCAGTACTTCAGGATTGATCAATATTCAGATCTATACCATAGTTTGTGAACTCTATAACTTTCCTACAAACTAAAAAATACATCCTAATTTGGGTTATTTTCACCAAAGACATGTAGCAGAATACATCTCGGCCTAAATTTATGAAGAACAATTATTTATTTGCAAACTTTTATAACAGAAACAAAGAAAAACGTGTTTTTTTTTTCAAAATTTTCGGTCTTTTTTGTTAATTTAGCAAAAAATAAAAACCCCGGTAATGATTAAATACCACCAAAAGAAAGCTCTAGTTGTGTGAAGAAAATGATAAAATTTTAGTTTGGGTACAATGTTGTATGACTGCGCAATTGTCATTCAAAGTGTGAGAGCGCTGAAACCTGAAAACTGGCCTGGGCAGGAAAGGGTAAAATTGCCCGGTATGGAAGAGGTTAAAGAGCGCCTTGACTGAAAAAAGGATGAGAAACACTGGCATACACTATTATTATCAGGACAAGCAGTTACCTAAATATCTTTGCATAAACTCCTATTATTTCAATGAATTTATATTGTGCTATTAGACGTTACTGGTAAGACTTATTAAGAGCAATGTTCTCCCCATCCTGTGCTGCAAATGGATTTTAGGTAGGATGTAGAGTTAAAGGAGAAGTGTGGGGATTGAGAAAACAAACAAACATGCATACTCTACTCTATGGCTGCTACATTGGTGTGATGGCTTTAAGCCCAAGAACTGAATGATCACATGACCGCAGAGAGCTTGTGAATATCACACTGAGAGCCCTACCCAGCTGTCACTCAGGCATCTAGGAGGTATCCAACATTATTGTCGGGATCCTTCCAGAGCCCGTAGCAGCCTTGTGATGTCAGCCAACCAGGGACGTATTTACCACAAGGCAAACAAGGCATTTGCCTAGAGCGGCATTTTTCAGGGGGGCAGCGGCATTTTTGAGCCGTCCCCCGAAAGATGGAATGGAAGAAGGGACACAAGCAGCGTGGGGAACAGGTGGCATCTGAGAGAGGCTGCGGACTGCTTGATGGTGTATACAGAGCCTGACTCTTGTTCCTGGGGATGTCAGGAGCTGTGAAGGTGAGTGTCTTCTCTCTCACCGGGGGAGGGGACGGTTGCCAGTGTATGGGGGGCGGTGTGGAAGTGGAAGGCTCTCTCAGGTGGGGGCCTGGGGTGTTGTTGGTCAATGTCAGGCTCTCTTCGTGGGGGAAGGAGGGTGTTGGTCGATGTCAGGGTCTCTCCATGGGGGAAGGGGGTATTGGTCGGTGTCAGGGTCTCTCCATGGAGGAGGGGGGTATTGGTCGGTGTCAGGGTCTCTCCATGGCGGAGGGGGGTATTGGTCGGTGTCAGGGTCTCTCCATGGGGGAGGGGGGGTGTTGGTCAGTGTCAAGGTCTCTTCGTGGGGGAGGGGGGTGTTGGTCAATGTCAGGGTCTCTCAATCAGGGAGGGGGGAGTGTTGGTCGGTGTCAAGGTCTTTTTGTAGGGGAGGGGGGTGTTGGTCGGTGTCAGGGTCTCTCCATGGGGGAGGGGGGTTGTTGGTCAGTGTCAAGGTCTCTTGGTGGGGGAGGAGGGGGGGGGTGTTGGTCAGTGTCAAGGTCTCTTCGTGGGGGAGGGGGTGTTGGTCAATGTCAAGGTCTCTTCGTGGGGGAGGGGGGGTGTTGGTGAATGTCAAGGTCTCTTCGTGGGGGAGGGGGGGTGTTGGTCAATGTCAAGGTCTCTTCGTGGGGGAGGAGTGGGGGTGTTGGTCAGTGTCAAGGTCTCTTTGTGGGGGAGGGGGGGGGGTGTTGGTCAGTGTCAAGGTCTCTTTGTGGGGGGGGGGGGTGTTGGTCAGTGTCAAGGTCTCTTTGTGGGGGAGGGGGGGGGCTGTTGGTCAGTGTCAAGGTCTCTTCGTGGGGGAGGGGGGGGGTGTTGGTCAATGTCAAGGTCTCTTCGTGGGGGAGGGGGGGTGTTGGTCAATGTCAAGGTCTGTTCGTGGGGGAGGGGGGTGTTGGTCAATGTCAAGGTCTCTTCGTGGGGGAGGAGTGGGGGTGTTGGTCAGTGTCAAGGTCTCTTTGTGGGGGAGGGGGGGGGGTGTTGGTCAGTGTCAAGGTCTCTTTGTGGGGGGGGGGGTGTTGGTCAGTGTCAAGGTCTCTTTGTGGGGGAGGGGGGGGGGGTGTTGGTCAGTGTCAAGGTCTCTTTGTGGGGGAGGGGGGGGTGTTGGTCAGTGTCAAGGTCTCTTTGTGGGGGAGGGGGGGGTGTTGGTCAGTGTCAAGGTCTCTTTGTGGGGGGGGGGTGTTGGTCAGTGTCAAGGTCTCTTCGTGGGGGAGGGGGGGGTGTTGGTCAATGTCAAGGTCTCTTCGTGGGGGAGGGGGGGTGTTGGTCAATGTCAAGGTCTGTTCGTGGGGGAGGGGGGTGTTGGTCAATGTCAAGGTCTCTTCGTGGGGGAGGAGTGGGGGTGTTGGTCAGTGTCAAGGTCTCTTTGTGGGGGGAGGGGGGGGGGTGTTGGTCAGTGTCAAGGTCTCTTTGTGTGTGGGGGGGGTGTTGGTCAGTGTCAAGGTCTCTTTGTGGGGGGAAGGGGGGGGGGTGTTGGTCAGTGTCAAGGTCTCTTTGTGGGGGAGGGGGGGGTGTTGGTCAGTGTCAAGGTCTCTTTGTGGGGGAGGGGGGTGTTGGTCAGTGTCAAGGTCTCTTTGTGGGGGAGGGGGGGTGTTGGTCAGTGTCAAGGTCTCTTTGTGGGGGAGGGGGGGGGGTGTTGGTCAGTGTCAGGGTCTCTCAATGGGGCAGGGGGGGGTGTTGGTCGGTGTCACGGTCTCTTTATGGGGAGGGGGGGTGTTGGTCGGTGTCAGGGTCTCTCTGTGGGGGGGAGATGATTTTTTTGTTGCCTAGGGCAGCACGGAACCTAAATACACCACTGCTGCCAAGAGCAGACTTTAGTCCGTTGTTGGCTGATTCTGGATCACAGGAGAGCACAAGGAAGAGCACTCTCGTGACCCACAAAAGTATGGCCAAAACAGCTTTGCCCGTATTTCTCTTTTAATGGTGGTACCTTTACATCTGTCAATGTCACCTACGAAAACATCGTTGGTTCATCTCTGTCTTGTCAGCAGCCTGTATTCTGCCTCTGACTGCATTCATGCAGAACACAGTAGTCACTGCCCTACCTTCTGAGTCCTCCATTTAAAAATATTGTTTCAAACTGCAGCCTGTTTTGCGTTCAGTATCATCCTGCTAAGAAGTTGATTTCTGGATGGTTGTTTTACAGTCATTATCATTTTCATCCTTTAGATGGCAGTAGAGACCTTGCTGAGATTCAAAGTCTTGCTCTTTATACTTTATATGAGACATGATGGCTGAATTTAATTACTTTTGGTGTTGTTTCATTTTACCATCTCTTACACTAGACAAAATTCAAAGGATGCTATCCATAAATACATTGGGGTTGATTTACTAAAACTGGAGAGTGCAAAATCTGCTGCAGCTCTGCATGGAAGCCAATCAGCTTCCAGGTTTTTTGTTAAAGCTTAACTGAACAAAGCGATTAGAAGTTAGAAGCTGATTATTGGCTACCGTGTACAGCTGCACCACATTTATCATTCTTCAGTTTTTGTAATCACTCCCAGTATGCATGGTATATATGAATCTTAGGGCCATCACACATGTTACAATATGAGCGTGCAATCAGCTTAAGCCCTGGTTCACAGTGATGCGGTGCGGAATTTGCAGCGTTTTCAGTGCGAATTCCGCGTCACATCAGAATTGCACCCCGTTCATGCGAACCGCTGCGGGTGTGTATGTTAAGTTAACAACAGAAGCGGTCCGCAAAACGCGGTGCGACGTGCAGAATCGGATCGCATAGGTGTGAATACCAATGCGATCCGATTCTAATGCGGACCTAAAAAAGGGTCCTGCATGTTTTTGGTGCGGGGCGAATAGAGCCATACAAAATGTATGGCTCCAGTCGCACCACACACAAATCGCATGTGATTTGCACGGGAATGCAGTGCGGTTCCTGTGCAAATCACATGAGATATACCGCACCGTATATATGTGAACCCGGGCTTAGACATACCAAAACGTGAGGACCTTTCTAAACTATCCAATGTGTATCCAGTCAGGCAAGCCCTTGCACAGCATATCTATAATCAACTGACACCACACTGTAAGTCGTCATGCACACGGGACATTTTTACAGCGACTGTTTGTGGCTTTTGGCTTTTTTTTCTACAGCCAGTAAACTCCCCAGCATGTTGTCCTATGTGTCCATGCACACACAGACTGCAATCAGCAATTTTTGGCTGGAAAAAAAATCCAGAACTAGTTGGCTTCTAGAGGACTTTTTGAGCTGTAAAAACGCTCTAACACTGGTAAACAAGGAAAAAAGTGGCAAACCAGCGATTTGGGGCTTTTTTTCTTGCAAAAATGTTATTTTTCTGTGTGTAAAAAATGCTAAAAATCCAGTTAAAGGTGGCTAAACACTAATGCAAAAATGCTAAAAAAATGCTGAAAAACTCACCTTTTAACCACTTGCCGCCCTGCCACTGTAGAAATACGGCGGCAGGGCGGCACTGGCAGGCAAAACCACATTTTTAAACGCGTGTTTTGTAAACAGATAGGGGGCGCGCGCGAGGCGCGCCGCCGCCCTATCTGTCCCGCCGATCACCGCCGCGGATGTCAGTCGCCGGGTCACAGCCGGTCTTTACGGGCTGTTTCCCGGTGAACGGCGGCAAACAGTGACAGACAGCACAGCTGCAGTAGATGTGCTGTCTGTCACTTCCCTGACAGCTCGAGGACGAGCTGATGGAGAAAGAAGATCCAGCACACACCCCCGCCCCCTAGTAAAACACTCCCCTCACTCCTATAACCCTTCCTTGCAAAATAAAGTTAACCCCTTCCTCCCCATTGCCATTAGTACAGTGTCAGTGTTTTTTTTTTTTTTTTGCACTGATCACTGTATTAGTGTTTTTAGGGATGTCAGTGACCCCAAGTCAGTACCCCCCAATGTCAGAATGTCTGCTGCAGTCCCGCCATAAGTCACTGATCGCCGCCATAATTCGCTGATCGCCGCCATTATTAGTATAAAAAAAAAACTAAAAATCCCAGTATCTTTCCCGTTATTTGTAAACGCTATAACTTTCACGTAAACCAATTAATTTACACGTATTGGGTTTTTTTTTAGCAAAGACATGTCGCAGAATGCATTTTGGAGGAAATTTATGACTAAATTTGATTTTTTTTTTACTGGACATGTTTTATAGCAAAAAGTCCAAAATATAGTTTTTTTTCCTCAAAATTGTCAGCCTTTTTTTTTATAGCGCAACAAATAAAAACTGCACAGGCGATCAAATACCACCAAAAGAAAGCTCAATTTGTGGGGGAAAAAAAGGATGTAAATTTCATTTATGTACCGTATTGCATGACTGCGCAATTGTCCGTTAAACTAGCGCAGCGCTGTATAGCAGAAAAATGGCGTAAATTGCAGTATCTATACCATAGTTTGTAGACGCTATAACTTCCACACAAAGCAATCAATATACACTTATTGGGATTTTTTTTACCAAAAACATGTAGCAGAATACATTTTGGCCTAAATTTATAACCAACTTTGAGTTTACTATATATTTTTTATAGCTGAAAGTAAAAAAGATTGTTTTTCTTCAAAATTTTTGGCGTTTTTTTTGTTTATAGCGTGAAAAATAAAAAGCGCACAGGTGACCAAATTACACCAAAAGAAAGCTCTATTTGTGTGAAAAAAGGACGTAAATTTCGTTTGGGTGCAGCATTGCATGACCGCGCAATTATCAGTTGAATTAGTGCAGCGCCGAGTAGCAAAAAGAGGCGTGGTCATTAAGGGGGGTAAATCCTCTGGAGCTCAAGTGGTTAAACAAGTTTTTACCCAGCTAACGCTACCAGCATTACTAAAACGCCTGGTGTGCATGGAGCCTAAAGGTCAGTAACTCTAAAACTCGTGATATAATCACCCCAATCTTGTGAATTGAACTAATACACATGCAAATAACAAATAAAATAAACAAATATAAATCAACATTAAATCACATAACCTGTGTTTCCACTGCTGCTATCTTAAACTTAAAATCCACCATGTTCAGTTAAATGTGAACACGAGGCAGATAAATCAACAACAAAAATCATACATTGCAATACAAATAATTGTCCATATATAGTCCAGTGAATGTTCTCTCTGAATTCATCACGCCACTGGTAAAAAGTGACAGACCCCTAATAATCTTGGTCTCATATGTTGCAAATAACTTAAAGTATAACGAAAGGCAATTTTTTTTTTTTTTTTAAGTTTTGGATAGAATGGAGAGGGATTAGAATCCCAAACAGTCTTCATTGCTGTCTGTGCCCCCTCTACGGAGATTCCCCCTCTCTATTTGTCCTGTTTACCATTATCATTGAAAGTGAAAGTAAAAGAAAATCCCAAATTGTTCCCAGAAAAGTTCCAATGGGGTCACTAGATCTGGTGACCTGTGGAGGGGGGCAAGGAGTTCCCTTAGCTTGCAGGGATTTCTTCTCACTCCCTGTTTGGCTATGGACAGGAAGTGAAGGAAAATCTTCACAATGGGACCCAGATGGCAAACAAAATCTGACAGGGGTTATAACCCTCCCTTACTGAATTCAAAATGAAAATAAAAATGTTTTGCCTATAGTTCTACTTTAATAATATTTTGACCATGTCACCAGCTGTGTAGTGCCAACCCAATAATGCTCCCACAGAAACCATGCAAAAGTAAAGAAAATGCTCCAAATAGTGCAATCCCATTAAAATTAAGATTTATCCCAGCCAATTAAAAACCTATTCCCTATTGTGTACAAAAACAGGCATATCTAAAGATCATAATACCCCCGGTGATCGCCCACCACTCTCCAGTTGCAGTGACACTAAAACTTAGTTTTTTTTTTTTTAAAAAATAACTAACATGTCTATACTTACCTGCTCTGTGCAATGAGTTTGCACAGAGCAGCCCCAATCTTCTTTTTGGGTCCCCGCTGGCGCTCCTGGCTCCTCCCCCTCGAGCAGTGCCCCCAGTGCTGCATGCTCGATCCCAAGACGTTGCTCTATGCGTCCACAAGACAATGAATTTCCTTCATGTTGTCATTGTGGGGTATTGTTTGTAGAATGTTGAGGAAAAAAAGTGAAGCGCTGGGAATACCTTCTGGATGCACTGTCGGATAACACTGTTTAGCTTCTAGGAGCAGAAAAAATGCTAGTGTGCATGGAGCCTCAGAATCATCTGCAATTCATTGACATAATCCTGTCCTGCTATTTAGGACTGAAGATGTATTCTTTTAACTTGAGAAGAAGGTCCAGAAAAGCATATGGAGACAGGAAAAGGCAGCAGGGACAGAGGTCAGGGAATGCCTATTTTAAAGCTGAATTTTAATCTGCTTATATTTTGTCTTCCCTGGTTCCTCACCCCCTTCTTCCTCTACATGCAATGAAATTTAAATAAAACCTTTTCAGTTTCATCACATATATTATTTAATACCACGTGATGTCACTGGACCTCTGTGCTTTTCTATGTAATGTTTGCAGATCATAGCTGGTTGGATGGAACAGCAGAGTGCTGAACATAATTTACTGAAAACATGACAGCACCCTGCCTTTTGTGCTTCTTTAAAGAGCTAGATGATGCCAGATATCCCACAGGCAGGATATGAGGCAGGCTCTATGTGACTTGCTGCAGCTTCTACACTGTGTATGTAGTAAAATCAAATCACACACTTTCAGTACAGGAGAGGAGCCTGTACAACTGTGTGAGACTGAAGGAAGGTTTGAGTTCAGCTTCAACACTCATTTAGTATATAAAGCCCAACTCCAGTCTTCCTCCTCCCCAGTAGACATCCTTTACCCCCAAAGGCCCTACCAGCATTGTTTTCCCTTTTTTAAATACTTTTCCAGATATATTTTCTAGAGGCAGACAGTCCACAATGATGAAGAGTAACACTGATGTGCTGACATCTACACTATTTTCTGCATCATTTTATCTGAGCGCAGGGCACCCTGGAGACACCCCCTTAGAGACGGGTCCATGACACCCTGCACTTACCGGCTGTCCTCAGTCTTCTGAGTTGAATGACACTGTGGAGGAGTCTGAGGACATCTAGTGATGGAAAGCAGTTACTGCAAGGGACAGTATCAGAGTATTGCAGCCAAAGCTGCTATTTGTTTTACATTGCTTCTCTGGTACAATTGCTTTGAATATTACCTGGAGTTAGATTTTAACCCCTTTCATACTGGAAGGTAAACAAAAAAAAAAAAATTCTAACGCCTAAGCTCAGTTTTAAAACTTTGGCATGTGTTACTATAGCTGTGTCATTGGTGAACAAAAGCAAAACAGGGCGCACTCTCTTCGTGCATTAACAATGTAAACCAAAATTTTTTTATGAAGCATAAAAATGCATAATCACAAATCAAAGGGGGATAAAAACAGACAAGAGTCCATAATGACAGTCCAAAGTGACGGTAGACCCTTAGTGAGGTAGGCTAACGTGTTTCGGGAGACGTACTCCCTTCATTGTGAGTATACATTTTTATGTTTCATAATAAATTCTTGGTTTACAACGTTAATGCACGAAGAGAGTGCGCCCTGTTTTGCTTTTGTTCACCAGTATCAAGATTTCCCAATCTTTAAGGGCTGCACCTCCACGAATTACAGCTTCAGTTATCCTAGTCTGCATGAAGATTTGAGCGCTGGTTTCGTTTGTTCATTTGGATAGCTGTATCATTGCAACTACTTATAGAGTCCAGGTGAATTACAGTATTTTTCAGGACAAACAGGACCTTCATTTGGATATCGGATAACGCTGCTCCGTGTATCCATTCACACACCAAGCTGCAGCTCAGCCCCACCCTCTCTCTCTTCTCATTGGCTCACTGGCTGTTATTGACAGCAGTGGGAGCCAATAGCTCCTGCTTCTGTCTCAGCCAATGACGAGAGGGAGTCCCGGGATAGCCAAGACTCCAGTGCATATCGCTTAAGTGAGTATTGGGGGGGGGGGCTTGGGCAGGGGCGGACTGACAACTCATGGGGCCCCCGGGCAATAAGGGATCATGGGACCCCTGTGTCCTTGCCCAAACTCAAAAAAGCCTATGAAAAAGGTACCAGGGGCATCTCATGGGGCCCCCCACTGACCCTGGGCCCTCGGGCAGTGCCCGAGTTTCCAAATGGTAAGTCCGCTCCTGGGCTGGGGGGATGCTGCACACAGAAGGTTCTTACCTTCCTGCATAGAATGCAGGAAGGTAATAAACCTTGAGCCTTTAGAACCACTTTAATTAAGCAACCTGACGTTAGAAGCTGATTGGTTCCTATGCACAGCTGCATCAGATTCTGGGTGCTCCAGTATTAGTAAATCTACCCCTGAGTCTCCTATGCCATCAAAGCTTCTGTGTTACCTGCTAACCATTTTCTTCTTAGGTTGCATTCACACCTATGCATTTCCAGGATTGTGCGCAGAAATGTGCAGGAATGGAAAAGTGCAAAAAGTGTGCTACAACGTGCATCGTTCTTGTGCTGGCATTGTCATTGGCACTCCAAGTGAGGTTTAGCAGACATGTATTTTGCTGTGTGTTTTGTTGTGTGTCAAGCCTGCATTGAAAAAATACACAATGCTCCATGACCGAAAAGGTTCTGGAGCTCCTTTGGCACGTTTGTTGTGCATAGAGCAGCCCATTCCAGTGAAAAATGCCTGTAAATTGCATGGAAAGCAGCAAAAGCCATGCGCAGGAATGCAGGTTCCCACTACACTAGGTGTGAATGGGACCTTAGCATAGGGTATGAGTAATGATGAAAGAGCGTGCCTGAGCGTCCCTGATGAAAGAGCGCGCCTGGACTCATCTCGTCCTGCACATGCTCAGAAACGCGTCGCATTTTGATGACGTCAGACGACACATGTTCTGATCCCGGACATCTTGGATACTCTGCCAGGCTCCACCATCCATGCTGCATGTGCATGGTACCATCTGCTGGCAGACACCTTGGAGATTCCACCAGGCTTACCATCCATGTTGCACATGCACAGCACCACCTGCTGGCGGACTCAATCGATCTCCTCTCTGGATCAGACACACAACAACATCTGACTACAGGCGTCTCACCCTCTTACCCATGAGCCTGTTTTTAAATTCTAAGATGTGAGTTACTACTTATCTTTCTATTAAATATCTTTACAGTACACACTTAGAGGTGCTGTGTTTCTTTGTTTTCCCTTAGCAGACAATGCTTTGTGCATGTGCAGCTCAGTGTATATTCTCTGCATGCCTTGGGTTCCAGGATGAATTGAATGCCTGTGTTGCTTGTGCATGTGCAGCTCAGTGTATATTATCTGCATGCCTTGGGTTCCAGGATGACGTGAATGCCTGTGTTGCTTGTGCATGTGCAGCTCAGTGTATATTCTCTGCATGCCTTGGGTTCCAAGATGACGTGAATGCCTGTGTTGCTTGTGCATGTGCAGCTCAGTGTATATTCTCTGCATGCCTTGGGTTCCAGGATGACGTGAATGCCTGTGTTGCTTGTGCATGTGCAGCTCAGTGTATATTCTCTGCATGCCTTGGGTTCCAGGATGACGTGAATGCCTGTGTTGCTTGTGCATGTGCAGCTCAGTGTATATTCTCTGCATGCCATGGGTTCCAGGATGACATAACCACCTCTGTTGCTTGTGCATATGCAGCTCAGTGTATATTCTCTGCATGCCTTGGGTTCCAGGATGACGTAAACGCCTGTGTTGCTTGTGCATGTGCAGCTCAGTGTATATTCTCTGCATGCCTTGGGTTCCAGGATGACGTAAACGCCTGTGTTGCTTGTGCAAGTGCAGATGTTATGTCATCTCTGGCCAGCCAGACAAGATCGCTGAAGATCCCAAACCAAGAAGACTGGATGAAGGTGTCAGCGGTGGTGTCAGGGTGACTGGGAAGATCACTGATATTGCATTGCTTTAGGGTCATCCTGTCATAAAATTCTAAGATGCTGCACATTATGGCAAAAGCCCACCTACCACGAGGCAGAATTTAATTCTACTTTTACATCAAATCAGAAATCTCAGCATCCACATTTTAATCTTTATAGGCTCCCAATAGGTAACACCCGATATATTTCAGCATCTACCAGTACTCTCAGCTCATGCACTAGCTACAGTATGTGACAAAGAGTAGGAATTATACTCACATTTACAGTCAGAACTCAATCCTAGTGTGAAGTTTTACTTGTGAGCCACTGAAGGGTGCAAATATCTATATATACATATATAAACAATCTGTGTACATATAACCAATGTGTCGCAGGCGTCCTTGCTCACCCTCACGTGGTGTGCGTCAGTGAGATAACAAAAAGAAAATTGGGTGCCGCGCTCTATTCATTGTTTTTTCTAAAAATTATGCACAATTATTTAAATCAGTATCTATTAATCTCTCTATAAATTATCACCATGAGTATCCATTCATATACTTTGTGCCAATAATTATATAATATGTAGTTTTTCTACATCCCCCAGAGGAAGCTACGAGTCCCTGTAGCGTAACGCGTAGGGGAGGGGCAGTGACGTCATCACGCATCCGCAGTCAGAACGGCGAGTATTGACAGTGTGCGTAGGCACATTAACGAGGCTGATTCCACCGCCACCTGCGGCTGTATATATAACAAAAGCGCATATATTACTAACAACATGTGAGTGTACTACTAGCCTTTATTAAAACCTTTTACCCCGGATAAAACACTATGCACC